>NW_007726368.1:670677-825527 GCF_000696425.1 Galeopterus variegatus | reverse complement strand
CCCCCATTTGGGGGGGGGGGGGGGGATGCATGAAGGTCGATATATATGCACGGAGGCACCCCAGATCCAGAAAAATCTAGCAAGTTAAGACCAGGAGAGTCGCCCTAACTTTGAACTTACCCACCCTGTGCTGTTGATGGAGCCCTGTTGAACCCCAACCGGATGATCAGCTTGAGGTTTGATTGATTTGGAGCTTCCCCCCAACCCAACCCGGACTGTGCTGCGTATCTACACTAAACATATTCTAAACTGCAAAAACAGTACTGTTATCAGTGGTTTTCATCTTTGTGTAAGTTCTCTCACTATCAGCAGGAGTTAGTCAAAAGACTGTGTTTGATCTTAGCAAGCCTCAGGCTTTTTAAAACATACTCTCAGTTTGTTTACAAACAATATTTAGAAATTTGAAATTAAATTTAATTTTCAAAAGCCTTGTAGATGTCTAAGAGAGTTACTGGTTGCTAAAAAATAAACACAAGTACTTTTCAGTAAATTGTCTGCATACTGCTCCACAGGTGGAGTGGGCAGTAAATTATTACATTAAACGAGGTTTCCTCAGGGATTCCTGGATCATATTTGGACATATTAGTGGGAAGGAGGTCTAACCAGTTGAATGCAGTGTGGAAGGCTTTGAAAAATCATTAGGAAGCAATAAAATCATGCTCAGTATTCTACTAAATTTGCTCATTATTGTTATTTTCCCAGATTTGAAGGTAGTGTGAATTTTAAGTACATAAGTTGTGTGTGATCTCAGAGATGGAAATAGAAACATATGTGGTTTGATGTTACTGGCTCAGTAATGCAACTTATTAACTACACGAATATAATTTAATAGGAAAAACAGAATTGGTCTTTCAGTTATGATTATATTGTCTAAAATGCTATTTTGGAGGAATAGCATGCCCACTTCTGTAACTTCTATATTTTAAAATGTCTGTAAGGTTTTCATTGTTCCCATCCATCTGTTTGTGGCCAAAGGCTTTTTTGGTATCATCCTCAAATGCTCAGAAATATATTTTAGGAAATGCTACAAAATGTTAACCTAGCTATTTCAAGATATATTTGACCCAAAGAAATGCCATTTTAACACTGGCACTTAGCAAAAGTAAAGCAGATTCTGCCCTTTTCAGAGGAAAGAAAACAACGTATGTTGAAAATTTTAGTGGCTCCCCATGTGCTCCTGGTAGGCAGTAGAATTTGTAAAGTATTTCTCTTTTTTATGTAGGTAAGTCCAGCTGTGAGCAGGGTGTTCTGTTCTTCACTTCCAGCAAGCCAGGTCAGTGTCTGTGCAAACCCATTTGCATAGATTGATGACATCCAGTGTCTAATTCTGAGCATGCATTTCAGAGCAGGTTTTGTAATCATTTTGTCTTTATCATTTTTTTTATGGACTCGATTATGAACATCACAAGTTTATTTAAATTATCCTATTTACTCTGTGAGTAAAATGGTACTAAAATGGGCCTTGAATCAGCTTATCCTTTGTAAGACTTATTTTTTTTACTTTGGGGATCAAAATAGTGTCAGACAATTGAGGATCCTGGGGATCTGGGTGCTTGATAATTGAGGTTTTATTTCTGTCCTAATCTTAGCACTATGGAGCTAGAAGAAACTTGATATAATTTATTGAGCATGAACCAAGGTTCAGGTAATGTGTTGCATTCTTTGCATTAATGTTTTCATTCTTCCTCAAAAAAAAAAAAGGGAAAAATCCCTGTGAGTTGAAACCACTCTCTTGATCACCAAACTACAGGTGAGAAGTTGGAAGTTCAGAGAGGTTAGATAATATATTCAATTCCTACTTCTAAAAAATGGCAGGAATAGGATTTTTTTTAAGTTCTGCCTTAGATTAACACCTAAACTCTCTAGTTGAAAAATTCTTCTCCATCAGTAGGGAAACTGAGGCCCAAAAAGGTTAAATGACTTGCCTAAGATAACTTGGAAATTATAGCTCACAGAATAACATTCAATGGCCCAACTGTTGCAAGAAGAATAAATTTCATTCTCTTAAGTAAAACAGTGAAATAGTAAGTTGTCATGTGTACTTTCTGGCATGGCACTGTCAAAGATATATATGGAGTCTCTGGCCTTAAGGATTTTACAAACAGATTTAAAAGGCAGATATTAAACATAAATGAATGAAAAATTAGAGAATAAATCAAGATCATATATGCCAGCAGGTTGAATTGGGGGTGAATGGTACATTTAGGAGAAGTTCAGCATTTTCCACTCTGTGAGATAACTTTGCAATTCAATGTATGCATGGAAAAAAAATTCCAAGCACATTTTTTTCTGGATAGATGATAAATGGGTGAGAGTTTGGGAAAAGACCGAATGTAAAATTTCAACCCAATCAGGAGACATTATGCAGTCATCCAGAACTGCTAAATTACGGTATCTGAAACTCAAAGATGTTATTGCTTCAAAATCATAGTAACATAATCGTGAGCAGTTTGAATCTTCACAGCATCTTCGAGAAAGCATTATAATTTGGCATGATGCTTAAAAGTACTGGAATATCTGGATCCTCAGTTTGTCTGAAAGGTGCCACATAGATAAATTTGGATACATAATAGATCATTCTCAACCAAAGCCCTGAAAATTGTTGATATCTAAGTCCTAACCTTTTTTTGCCTGAATTGACAACCTTTTCTCCCACCACTTTCCCTCCCCCGCCTCCTTTTTGTGGAATAATTTGTTAATAGTTATTAATCCTTCTTAGGGAGTTTTATATAAAGGGGTAATAAAAAATGAAATGAGGAACAAATTACTAAAGAAAACCTTAAGATACCATCTTTTTTAAATGTACTGACCCCCAACTCAAGCTAATAGCCCTGAAAACTTAATTAGTTAAGAGAATTTTTAAGCATTTAAGGGGTTGTTATAAGCTGTCCTATAATAGCTTTGTCCTGTAGAAGTTGTTATATAGTGGATCATTATGAGATAGATCATATCCATAAGAGCACTTGGCCTGTACGATCCCATTACAGGCCAAGACCTCACCATCAACTGATAATATGGTTAGCTGTGATAATGGGATCTCATAAAAATATCAATATAGCTACTACAAACCTATAATTTATTTAAAGTAGTAAAATTATACTGCGAGTCATATAATGTTAGGGCCAAAAGAGATCTTGGAATTTGCATGCTATCTCTAATAGTAATCACTTAATTAGCAATCATTTGTTTGCTTTTTTGAACTTCAGAAGGCTTTTTGGTTAATATGCATGACTTGTCTCTTTAAAAATGGCTAGAAACAATTGAAATTTTGCTGTTTTTTGCTTCAGAAATTTACCTGTAGAAAACAGAGGAACTTTTTAATCTTTCTATAGGTCTTCCTTTTAGAAAATAGGCAGTTCCATGTCACTGTTGGCAGGCCTCCATCTGGCTTCATGTAATAGGGATTAAAGAGTACCGGTGACTTGACTCTGGTTCTTGTGCTTTCCTTCTCTTCTCCACCCTGGCTCCTTGCCACCCTCACAGCCCCAAAACAAAACTTGGAGAGGGAGGGAAAATGATTCACAAAAAGTGTACATGGAAAAGGGCAGGAGGTGAGAGAGTGAAACCTGGAGAGGTAGGGCAAGAAGCAGTCACTCAGATGGGTGTTTACGATTTGGTTATTTGTCAGCGTCAGAATCAAGTTGTTCTTTTTTTCCCTTAGTTTGTAAACAAATTAAAGCCACCTCATCCTCTTCCTGGCATCTTTTTGTTCCTTGTACACATAGGACAGAAATTGGGAAATGGGCAAATACAGACACTGAAAATGAAGTGTGGTTATGACAGTCACTCTTTCCAGATGTCCCAGAACACTGCTGTCTCCAGATACTTAATCTAGTTGTGCCATTAAATACATCAGCATGTCTCTAATCAGGTTTATCCACTAAGGGGCGAAATATCAAATTTTATAAAGAAAGAAAGAAATGCCAGTAGGTCTAGAAGAAAGCAACTATATTTCTCCACTCTGCAACTGAGTTTATTTATTGCATACACACAGGGTAATGGCAAATTCCCAGTGTTGATGAGTTTATGATCTAAGGCTCTACCACTGTGAAGAAATTTCCTTTGAATTGTTACCTAACCATAAACCAAATGCCTCACAACCACTGCAATAATAATAACCAGCACTTAGTATGCTCCTACTGTACGTCAGATATTTTACTGAATTACAGCTAATATTCATTATCAATTCCAATTTTATGGAAGCAAAAAATGTTACTCAGAGATATTAAATAGATAATAGGAAGCACGGCTTGGATTTGCATCCAGGTCTGCCTAAGAACTGGAATATATATTTGTTCTAAACAAACTCCCAGAAAAAAATACTTTAAGCCATTTCATTTTAGGTTACTCTTGCAGATGGTAGACTATAGAAGTTAAATAATTATTCTTTGGGTTTGTTTCGTTTGTTTTTGTTTTTGTTTGTATATAACTTGAAGTACATACCGGTTTTGCCTAGACAAATTTGCTAACTCTTCAAGTCATTTCTAATCCAGTATACTTTGATGGAAATCACAATCTTAAACAGTTGAGTCAAGGAGGGTTGAATTATGGAGTCAGGAAGTTCCTCAACGATACTTAGTCCAACCTATTATAGATGAAAAACACTGGCACCCAAAAAAGCGATGAAACTTGACTACTCTCAGTTAATAAATGACACAGCCAGAACTGAACCCAGATTTCCAAGTCCCAGCCAGGGCTCAATTCCATTATATAACACTGCCTGAAAAGTGCTAAGTCTTCTAAATCCTCCAACTTAGCCAAAATTACAACTAGGAAGTACAAAATACATGTGAAACCTAAGGTACATCCAGAAATGAGTGATAAAAGGATACCAGCAGTGTAAAGATATGGTGGGAACTAGGAGAAACCTTATTTATCTTTAGTGGTGTCAAGATAGAATAGTCCTTTTCTCTTATTCAAAACATAACACTCAATACTCTGATCCCTTCCAGCTATCTTTGTTGAGCAATCTGTTTGGAGCTTTTAAATTTTGACCAAGCTCTGGCTTTTTATTAGCTATGTCACTTGGGTGGAATACTTCTTTGGACCTCACTTTCCTCATCTGTAAAATGGGAACAGTTATCACCTCCCTCAAAGGATTATAAGGATGTTGTGAGATCATGCACATAGTAGGTACTCAGTAAAGGTTAGTTCTCTTAGCCTTCCCAGAGTATATCAAAGTATACTCTGGCCCAGTGTATAGGCCCAGGGGTCTCTCTGGGTACCAATGGCCCCATTCACCATTACATTTGTTTTCTTTACACTCTAGGGTTGCCCAAGATTACTTAAATTATTTTATTGCTTTAGTTTCTGCCACAAACTAATACCAAGCTCATCTTCGAGATTTGTGGTTCTCATTTTCTTCCAGACACTGTTTAAATATCTAACATGTTTTCCACATAGATCTTTGCATCTCAAAGCAACTATTATGGGCCGGCCCGGTGGCGCACTGCTACAGTGCGCCGCTTGGGAAGCGCGGCGGCGCTCCCGCCGAGGGTTCGGATCCCATGTGCAGACTGGCGGCTCACTGGCTGAGCGAGGAGTGGGGGCAACACTGAGGGTTGCGATCCCATTGCCGGTCCCGGTCCGGTACGGGCGCGACACTGAGGGTTGCGATCCGTTGCCGGCCACAAAAAAAAAAAAAAAAAAAAAAAAAAAAAAAAAAAAAAGCAACTATTATATTTCCAGCCAAATAATGAAGAAATATTTCCAGAGAATATTATTGCCAGTAGAACATTTTTGTTTTCAATTTCAAAACATGTGAGACTTTTCTAGCTTCATTTCAATTAACTGGAGTTGAATGTTTGGAGTATGCTGGCCCTGTCTTTTCTTTTTGTCCTGTGTCACTGACTGATGTATTGGTAAGAAAAGCATAAACACTACAACTGTCCCCTCTCACTCTCAGCACTTGATAACTGCCCTAGCCTAAATTACATCTCTAGGAAGTGTTTTGTCACACTCCTCTCCCCAACTGCCACACTTTGTCATGTGGCACTTGCTGCCCTGCTTTGGACTTTTGGAACCAAGTCTTTGGCAATTCATCCTGTTCATCACAGACAGGAGCAAAGTTACTGTTGTGTTTTCTTACTCGTACCTTTTTTTCCTTTTACATTAATAATCCAACTGGCCTAGAATAGACTTTATTCTCCTGGTAGCTCAGTTTCCCTTTTAGTATTTGGCAAATATATAGCAATTATGTGTTTTCCCCAGTGCTGTGAAGTGGCTAAACTGGGGTTAGATGCTTAGAAATCACCAATTGCTTGATTGTCCCTAACCTTGTTAATAATCTCAAGTTGGTTATATATAAGTTTCACTTCTTACCAAGGAGTTAATTATTTTTAAAGCAGGGCATGAACTTTAATGTGCATGCAAGAAGAATGGGCATCTTTTTAAAGTGCAGATTCTGATGCAGGAGTTCTGGTGTGGGTGAGCCTGAGATTCTGCTTCTCTAACAAGCTCCCCAGTGATGCTAGTGCTGCTGGCCTGAGGACCACACTTTGTTTGAGTAGTGAGGTTCTAAAGTGTAGTCGTAACTCTGCGTTATAGGCCATAACTAGGCTCTTGCCTTCTTTTGTTTGCTTGTTTCTTAAATAACTATAGAGAGCTATGAAATCTTAAACATGGGACAGGTTTAGACAGTGGTGTTTGGTAAATCAACCAGCTCTCTGGGAAAAAAATAATTCATATATGTACATATATAAAGTTGATTATAAATTTTACTGACAATGTGTGGTACATGATTTACAAATAATAATAAAATGTGTAATATTCCATATTGTAAATTCCATATAGCCAATTGGGTCTCATACAATATTTTTGTTGGTTTTGGGTGAGCTCTGCTATCCATAGTCAACCTATGGTACAATTGATGAAGGGATGTAGTTTTCATATAAGTGTTGCAGATATTTTCCTTTATGTTAACAGGTAAGACAAAAGTGAAACAGAAAAGACATACATCAGAACTGTATTCATTCATTCATCCATGATGCAAATAATTTCTTGCTGAGCTAGATAATAGTTTTTAAATACTGGAAGGATTTTTCCTCAAATGTACTATTCACAATGTAACAGCCACACATACAACACATTTTTAAGTTTAATCTGCATTATTAACATTTTTAAATAATCTTCTTAAGCTAGACAATCAACAGAACAACAAAGCAAGCCCGAGTTTGTAGTGGTTGTCTATTTCTGTGGTGTGAATGTTCCTACCATCGCCAATTTCAAGCTACTGATGTGACTGAGCACAGAGTTGGGAAGAGATGGGGCAGTAGCACACCATTATTTGGTATTTCCACCATTATATAAAAGTGGCATAAACAAACTCAAGAGTATTAGATTATAGTAAAATACAGTCATAAGTAGCTTAATGGCAGGGATTTGTTCTGAGAAATGCATTGTTGGACGATTTTGTAATTATGTGGACATCACAGAGTGAACTTACTTACACAGACCTAGATGGTATAGCTTACTACACACCTAGGCTATATGGCCTAGTCATTATAATCTGGTGGTGCCACCGTCCTATATGCAGTCCACCGCTACCAAAACGTAGTTATGCCGCACATGACAGTAATTAGAAAGTGATGAGTTTTGAGTACCTATTACCTTTGTTTTTAGTATATGTTATTTAATTATAAGTTTCTATAATTTAATTTTTAATAGTGGCACAAATTGAAATTGCAAAATTTCTAAAACTTTAACAAGGGGTTAAATGCTTCTCGTGGGTTAACAGGAACTAGCTCCACTAGATGTAGATCATTTGGGCCAATGATTCCCAACCTCGGCTATACATTAGAATACCCCAAGGAACTTACAGCCTACATTTTTAATAGATCCACGTTAGAGCCCAGGAACCCGAACTTAAAACATTTTTATTGAAGTGTATCATATAAAGAAAAATGCACAAATCATAAGTACATAACAAAGATTTTTCACAAATTGTACACACCCACACAACCAGCCCCTAAATACAGACACAGAATATTACCAGCACCCAGAAGCCATTCTCATACCCCTAACCAGTTGCTACCCAACCAAGGTAACCACTATCTTGATTTGTGTTAACACAGATTAGGTTTGCCTGCTTTTGTTCTTCATGTAAATGAAATTATATCCTATGTACTCTCTTGTGTCTGGCTTCCATATTATGTTTGTGAGATTCATCCATAATGTATGTAGCAGTAGTTCATTCATTTTTAGTGGTGTGTAGTATTCTATTGTGTGAATAAACCTCGATTTATTATTTATCCATTCTACTATTGATGGGTTGTTTCTAGTTATTGGCTGTTTTGAATAGTGCTGCCAAGAACATTCTTGGACAGACAGCAGTATTGAAAATAAAACACATCTCCCAGTGATTCTAATGAGCAACCAATCTCTTGACTGCCTTCTCTACAACTACCCCTCCTCTCTTTTATTTCTTATATAACATGACCAAGGCCATTGATTCTTCCATGTGAATGTACTTTTAGTACCATAAGCCATGAAGCCATGTGCTTCCATTCATGACAGTATATTCTCCTGGCTCTTTTCAATACAGGTTCATCAGCTCCCCCTTTCATCAAGACATCTGCCTTTGTGCACTCTAAATAGGGATGAGATTTGGCTTCACATCAATAAGTACAAGGGAATAATAGACATGGTGGATATGGAGCCAAAGGCTAAATTTGGCAGCTGATTATTAAAGCTTCTGGAAGAGGCTTCAAGTAAGGGAAATTGTTTCCCTTTGTGTGTATCAAACAAAAATCAACAATGAGCTCTTAAAATATTTCATATTCTAATATTTTAAAAACTCTTTATTTGAAGTTGACCAGGGACTCTCCTCTGTCATGACAACTGAAATCTTTCAGAGTCTCATGACTTGAGCTGGAAAGACCAGGAATGTTTTCACACTGGCTGGAACAACTACAGCTAGTGTTCATAGGTGTGTGCTTGTTGCGTTGTGCTAGTCTGAGGGGTTGAGTAGTTTTTCATGTGGTTTTTTGTGGTTAAGCCTAGAAGATATTATTTCCTTTGATATAAGTAAAGGGCACTGAATGATCAGGAACTCTAAGATGATAGTGTTGATGAGGGAGATAGCTGCTCAGGGTTGAAAGGAAAGCTCCAGGAGCAGCAGGGCTGTTTCCTACCATATGAGGGCACTTCACGCAGATCTCTCAAGGTACACAGAGAGAAGAAGGTCAAGGGTAGACATTAATTTCACATAATGAAAAAAGAATGTGGTTTTCCTACTTCCTCATCATCACTTTTTTGTAAAATTTCTTTGTTACACAATAACATTGTTCATTATAGAGAAGAGGGAATATATAAATAAGAAAAAAGAAAAAATTAAGAATCAGTTATAATCCTACCCCATAAAAGATGTTGGCATTGTTAGTGTATCCATATCTCAAATCTTTTGTGTGTATTTTAAGTACATAATTTTTAAGGAATGGTGTCATTATGTACGTTTTGTAATGTTTTTTCATTTAAAGATTATGAACATCTTACTATGACTATAAATGTACTCCTATAACATTTTCAATGGCTATATATACTTCCATTATATGGACATGTGTTAGTTTTTTTAGCCTATCCCATCATTGGATTTTAAAGTTATTTCCAATATTTTATTTCCACAAATAATGATATGATAAACATTCTTTTAATGAAATCTCTTTGTATGCACTAATTATTTTTCTAGGAATAAAGACTTATAATTAGATGAAAGTTAAGGACACTTTAAAGTCTTGTGACTTAAAAAGAATGACTTTTGACTATCCAGAATGGTATTATTTTCCACTTCCACAAACAGTGACTCATCCTGCTTTTTAAAATCGTACAATCTTTTCTGTAACACTTTCTAAAAGTTGGAGAGTATAGGAACATGTCCTGAAAATACTAGCTAGAATCTATTCATGGCTATATTCAGCCAATAACCTCAAATAAAATATGAGATTTTAAGAAGTCTGGTTTATTGTCCACAAGCACTTTTGCATTTGTGGTCCAACTTTGCTAAGAAATCCTGGGGAAAAAAAAAAAAACTTTATTTGCCTGAATCAGACAGAGCATAACCTAATCCTAACTGGCATATTACAGTCTCATAAATGTTTAAATGCAATTGCTTGATTGTCATTATATCTGAAGATTACACAGCAGGCTGTCTCTGTGGTGCTATAGAAGCTAACTGAGTGACATCTTTAGAGAATGCCTTCAGTGAATAACTCACTACAGAGCACTGTAGAGACTTTTCTTTATGAAGATGGATTTTTAAGCATCTGTAATCAACAGAATTGATATTAGCTTCCTCAAACAAGCACTTACAAGTTTGACCTCTTCACTTGACCAGTATTTTAATTACTAATTCTTGACAAAGTTTTTTGATCTAGCTCTTAGCTAAGACTCACCCATGAGGACTATAGGGCCTCCAAAATCAATGCGTAGGGTCTTTTGTTGCATTTTTTTTTTTAACTTTAGAAAATGTGTTTTTTTACTTTAAAAAATATGTAACATACATAGAGAAATGTGTACAAATCACAAATATACAGCTTGATGAATTTTTACAATCAGAACTTACCTATGTAACCATCACCTTGATCAAGAACCAGACCACCAACACACTGCTTCTGGTCACCACTCTACTGTCCCCTCAGTGCATTTGAAACACTCGAAATTTTATATCCGGGGTAAGTCCTTCATTTACAGGGTTCAATGAACCATTACTTTACATGAACTTGCTACTGTTAGTTTCGATTGTGATGTCTCTCTTGTAACTGAAAATGTGTGGAAGTCTGCCTTTCCAAGTAAAAAGTTACATAATTAAGTTTGTGCACTGAGTTTGCATCAATATTTATGTGTTTGTGATTTGTAGGTACATATATACATGGCATGCATACCAACAAATTTAGAACTACTTTCTTCTCAATGAATGTAAATCTGAATTATACTATATTGATCCAAGCTTAAAATATCTTAACTGCAATTGATTGCCACAGAATATTTCATGTGCTCTGTTTCCAAACAATTTCTTGAAATTGCTCATTTCACTTGCCATAAGTACTCCCTTTGAATGCTCAAGATTTAAAAGCCAAGAATTTTTTTATCTTCTGTTTGGGATAAAATTGTATGTGTTTACCCTGGGTATCCGCAGCTGTCTTTTTATATGGTTCCATTTCTGTGTCTGATATTCAGCAAAATATCATTTAGATTCCTGTGTTTATTTGAGAGCTTGAGTCAGGAAAAAAACAGGTTTAGCAGGCTCACCATGCTTTATAAATATATGATTTTAAAAATGATTTATGCATCATCAGAACTCATTTATTATTATTGGATTATATCAGTGTACTCTTAGTAAAATTAAGAATCAAGGGTTATACTTATATACCCATTATTTTTTAAAAAGCTAAAACATTTTTCCCATTATAGATGTATTACCATAGTCATAAAAGGAATAGATGCATTACCGTAGTCATAAAAACTAATGAAGTACTGATACATGCTACAACATGGATGAACTTGAAAATATTATGCTAAGTGGAAGAAGACAGACACAAAAAGCCACATACTGTATGATTCCATTTATGTGCAATGTCCAGAATAGGCAAATCCAGAAAGACAGAAAGTAGATTAGTGGTTGCCAGAACTGGGAGGAGGGGGCATGGGGAGTGACTGCTAGTGGGTACAAGGTTTCTTTGGGGGATGATGAAAATGTTCTGGAATTAGATAGTGGAGGTAGTTGCACAACTTGTGGATATAATAAACGCCACTGAATTGTACACTTTAAAGGAATGAGGATTATGGCATATGAATTTTATCTCAGTTTTTTTTTTTAAAGGCAATACATGTGCATTGTAGAAAATTCAGAAACTAAAGTGGAAGAATGGCAGGAACAAGTTATTGCCCCATTATCCAGCAAGAATTCCTGTTACCTGTTTAGTGTATTTCCTTCCAACTTATTTTCTCTGTACGTATTGTTGCAGGGGGAAGAGGTTGATGTTGCTTCTCATTAGATGTCAGAGACACAAATATGACATTTAAAGTAGTCACATATTAATACCCACCCATCTCTCCTAAAAAGGGGTGGGTCCCAAGGGAGATTCATTTAGTTGGGGAGGGGAGAAATGGATGGGAAGGCAAATAAGACAAGCAGAGTGCAGTGGCTAGCCCTGGAAGAGGGTTGAAGAAGATCCTGAAGGGAGAAGATCCAGGGTCCCGAGAGGCAGAAAGAGGCATTTGAGCAATTGCCATGAGAGGTGGAACTCTAGAGGGAAATGTTCCAAAGAGACTTTTTAGGAGTTTTGCTGCAAGATGCGTGATACGTTCTGTAAACCACATCTCTCGATTCTGTAGTTTTCCTGGCTTGCTGTTTTCCTGGCTTGCTGTGAATCATAAATATGTGTTTCCTTTAGGTGAGTCATGGTGCCAAGATGGTCCTTCTCATAAGCGAATGTGGAGGCCCCATTTCATTTAGGATACACATATTTGTTTATTTTATGTAGTTTCTGTCAACTGTATTTTAGATTACTATTCTGCACTTTCCCTTAATAATGTAACATTAGCACTTCTCTGTGTTGTTGCAAGCTCATCCTAAACATAACTTTAATGATAATCTTACTAGATAAGACTTAGTGTTCTCTTGATCCAGACAAAGTGATTGAAATGTTTTTCAAGCATTATCCAATTTAATCTTCACAGCAACCCACAAAGGAGGTAATTATCCCCAGTGTAGAGATAAGGAAATACAGTCTTAGACAGAGTAAGTAATTTGCCCAAGATCACATAGCAAGTGCCTTAATTAATTATTCCCCCAATTGTCATAGGTGTAAGTTGTTTTCGTTTTTGTTTTCTTATTCTTAATGAAGACGTGATAAGTAAAATCGCTTTTAAAACATTTTCCATTTATGAAGTTATTTCCTTAGGTGGATATATCAGAAAGTATTTTCAAAATTTCAAAGGCTTGAGGTTTTTGTTGCTGTTGTAAAACTTTCTTTCAATTTTTTCATTTATTTCTTTGTGGTCAGAGAATTTGGTTGATACAATTTATGCTTTGGGGGATTTTTGTCCATATGGCCCAGCATGTAGTCAGCTTTTGTAAATGTGCCAAGAACACTTGAAAGAAAGTACCCTCTCTTTTTATAGGCTTAAAAATTTTTGGAATATCTGTTAATTTAACCTTATTGTTTGTTATTCACAGTCTTCGTGCGTTATTGTTTATTTTCACTTTTTCAATCTGTTATTGATTTATTCTGATTTTTCATCCTATATATTTCAGTTATTTTTGTGAATTTCTCCTTATACTTATAAAAGTTTTTTATTATTTGCCTTTTGGTCTATAGAAAGTTTATTATTGCTGTTATGCTTTTACTATGAATTGCCCCCCCCCTTTTTTTTTTACCTTCTTGACCATCTTTTACAGGTAATTTTTCTATACAATTTTGTAACCAAATTCAAAATAACTAGGCTGATCTTATATTTTCAGTTGGTTTTGGTTTCCACAGTGCTTTAAAGCTGCTACCATGCCTTTTTTTTTTTTTTTTAATTTTCACTTATCTCTGAGTGTTTTGGCTAGTATCTTTGAGCAGTTTGATTCCTTAAGGGAACCTGGGTTTTTGCCTCCTGAGTCTTTGCCTCCTGAGTCTTTGATATCTAAGAATAGCTTTATGCGGCCATCACATAAATATCAATCTGACCTGATTTAGAAATTTATTGTTATGTTCTTTTTCTTTCCAGGATCTGTATGTATTTTTGTAAATCATCTTCACTTAGTGTATTGGTGAAGTTTATGGTCATCCATTTTATTATTTCTTTATAAAGAGTGTTTTTGACCATTAGTTTTAGAAGGTGTTTTGATAAGTTACTTACAGGATTCTTATGCAATTATTCGTTTTGCCATTGATATTTATAAACATTTTACTGAGAAAAGAAAAAGTACGGCTTTGGAGTTTTCCTTTCTTTTTCTCTTCTTTCTCTCCTCCTCTCCTCCCTACCCCATCCTCCTTTTCATCATGTGTCTGGGCACACATATTATCCAGAAAACTGCATTTTGATAGTCAGTGCCTTTATTATCTTCCATCACATTTTCAGACAGCCTTTACTTCTCTATTTAGATTTTCTCATGTCTGTCCTGTACCTCGCTAATTAATTTCACTACATAGTCAATTCTGCTATTCATTGTTGCTGGTATGGTTTTTAATTTGGCTATCTTATATTTCATTTATACACGGTCTTTCCTTGCCTTGTGCTATTACCTACTAGTAACCTCATCTGCTATTAGTTTATATACATGCACTATCTTCTTTTGCATGATTAAGTACATGGATCAGATTTCCTAAAACTTATTTTCTGCTATTTCTTATAGCATATCTACTTCAGTGGAATACCTTTCCTGAATGTGTTTAGGTAATGCTTGTCCTTTTCTATGCTTCAGGGGTTTTAATAAACCACATGTTGAGTAGTCTCGGTTTACTCCATCCACATAAAAAAGTGTTCATGCTAGCCAAGGGTCGAAAGCCTGCATCACTTTAGGCTCCTTCAAAGACCAAGGTAGGGCTCTATGATAAGTCCCAGGAAACCACCCAGTTCAGAGCAGACAAGCAAAGCTACTCACAATAGTATGGCTTGAGAGACTCTTTGATGGTGAGACAGGGACAATAGTGAGGAATATGACCACAGAAGACATACCCATGTTCAGCCTTAGGGACTGTACCCCTTCACCCCACTCCCTCTCACATTAATCCCTCAGGATCCTCACTTCTGTTGCAGGGTCAAAACTGAAAGGGCCTGGTTGAACAAACTGGAGGAAGCAAAAAGAGGACAAAAAGATCCTTTCCATCCTCAGTTCCCTCTACCCAGTCCATCCTCAGCTAGAGGCAGTCATCGGGATTCCTCCATGCGATGGCAGCATGCCAGTTTCCCAGTGCTTTCCAGTGGTTCCATAACCTTCTCTCTCCACCCTCGTCCCAAGTCAGCCTGGCTCCCATGACTTCAGGTTATGGGCATCTGTGGCAAAGAACACCCTGCCTGCTTCCCAGGCCAGTTCTCTTCCATGTGGAAATGGGCAGTCTGCTGCTCTTCAGTGACTTTCTCGGCTCCATGGAAGTGGATTTGGTAGAAATCCTCCCAGTTTCTAGTACATGGTTACTCCTTATCTGTAGTTTCATCATACTGTTGTGTTGTGGGGTCTGCTCCGTATATAGAATAGGGCTAACTTCTGTGACATGCAGGTGGAGGGGGTTCTGAGGCATCTGTGCTTCCCTTGCTATCTTGTCTTGAAGTCCAGCTGATTGCATTCTGTGATGTGGCACTTTGAGGCACAGACTGAACTACTTCATTCAGGACTCACTATCGTATCAGTTATAAATCATTCTCCATGGGTAGTGGATACATGTGCCTCCCACCTCCCTTCTCCCTTTTCCAGCCAGGTGGTAACTTGCCAAAAGTGACAGGAATTCCTCAAATTAGGATGTGAAACTCTAAAAGTGAATGAGAACCTTATGAGATCCTATATGTAAATATTATTAAGATTCATAAATTGTCTCCAGGCACTAGAGCACAATAAATGATCACATTCTTTTATTTTTATAAATCAAATCCAGCCCTGACCCTGCCCCACTCTGGCTGCATATATTGGGGTTCTCCCTTGTCCCCCGCCTTCCCATTTGGTGGAGGGGCCTGGTCCTTGGTCCCTGATGGTTCCCATGGTTACTGATTCTCCTCCTGCTGGTGAGCAATGGCTGGTACGATGCCATCTGTCAAATACTGCTCTTGTGACGGGCCACACAGATATCCCTCAAGATGTTCCTCTCACAGACCACAGGCTTAGCCACATGCAGCTGTGTTGGAGGCCACAGGACTTAATGATCAGTCACCAGAGATAGCTGAGCACAAGTTCTCTACCAGCCCTACGTGGGAGGCTTCCCAATAAAGGTAGAATGGCTATACTTTTATATTCAACATTGATTGAAAGCCACATATGGGCCAGGCACTGTGAAAAGTTTTGAGGATTTAAAGATGAATAATGGTTTCTATGTAAAAATTTATAATCTTAGTTGGGTGGCAGTGGAATATGTATAATTACAAGTACATAAACATAAACACAATTATCTATAGTACAAATCAGAACTTGGTAACTCTTCCAGCAGACAGTATAAAAGAAGGATGTGTGAAGTGCACCTTCTCCCGACGTGTAGCTTCATGTGTCTCCTTTGCGCCGTCTCTGCTGACTCCACTGTGCTCAGAGCCACCCCACTGTTTCTCCTGGAGAACGTGGGAGCTTCCTAACTGGTCCCCATCCTTTTTCATATTCCCCGACAGCATGTTCTCTGCATAGCAGTCTCAGTGACACTGCTGATACTTTCAAAACCAAATCAGAACCTGTCACTCCTCTGCCTGAACGCTTTCTTGGCTTCTCACTGCCTTTAGAATGGAACATGAGCTCCCGGCTGTGTGCGGTCTGGCCCCTGCGGCCTCTCCAGTCGCCCCTGTCCCTGCGCCCCTCACTCAAGCTCTCCTGGCCGTTCCTCCCCCACCTCATGGCTGGACATTCTCACTCTTCCGTCGGCAGGAAATAGAGGCTCCCCGCCCATTACTGTCTCTCGTAGCACCCCTTGCTTTTCTTCAGGGAACTTACCGCATCTGTTGTGATTATGAGTTTGTCTGCGTATTTAGTTGTGTCTCCCCACCTGACCGTGAAGTCCACGGAGGCAAGGACCACGTCTGGCCTGCTGACGACTGCACACGTGTGCGCCTGGCATGCAGCAAGTGCTCCACATCTGTTTCTTTAATTAAGGCTGCCTGACTAATTAAGACTGGTGGAGACAATTTCAGCAGGTGGGTTAAGGACACAAGGAAGGGCGTTTGAGCAGAAGTACTGGCATAAGCAAAGTCGTCAAAGGAGAGGTTAAACGGCACATTTGTAGGAGAAAGTAGACACACCCACGTGTCTCGAATGTAGCACACGATTTAGTTATGGTGGTTTTGAAATCTACCCTGGAATTTTTATGCATCTTTTAAGTTTTTGATCTCTTTATTTTTTCAATTAGGGCACTGTTTATTAAGGGCAGTAGATTGGTAGAAGAGAAAGTTTATTTCTACTCCTGGCCCACCTCCCCCACTGACCTTGAATTTTTAAAAAATGGAAAGCATGATCTCGTGTGGGTCTCCACTGTCACAGAGCTCTGGTGAAGACAATGGGGGGTGGCATGTGAAAACGTGCTTCTGCGTTAGCAAAAAGTGGCTCTGTTCTTTTTGCATCCCTGGACTTCTATGCAGTGTCCTTTCTGTTACTTACCTCTTTTCTTTTTTTAATCAAAACATTCAACTGAAAAAGTATTGTTGATTTAAATGATGGAAGGAAGGCAGTGTGATCCTGGAGATATATTTCTGTGAAGTTTTGACTTAGGGAAGCCCAGACTATTCCTACTGTCTCTTTTCCAGCTCTGGAACCATTCTCCATTCCAACTGAGATGTTTATTTTATGTATAAGACAGCTCTGCCTGTCTATGACTGGTGATTAAGAGCTCAGGATAACGAAACTACACAGTCAAAATTTGGCTGTTGGCTATAGTTTTTATGCAACTCTCAATACTTCCCTGTTTCCATCAATAATATAAAACGCTCAGTTTTTCTTTCAGAAATAACTCTTTACACTAAAATTTGTTTCACTAGTACTTTTTTCATGAGTGATCTAAATTATTTCCTAAAGTTCAGAATATACGCTTTTCGAAAGAGCAGGAGAATGTAGTGGCTGTGCAATAGCATCACCAAGCTGTCTGTGAACAGCTGGATGGAGCTAACAGTACAGAGGCCCATCCATGGGCCTTAGATTTTTCTCTGTAAGCAGACTGCTCACCATGCCTTGATTGGAATAGCAGATATAACAGGAGGCACAGCAAAAGCGATGGTAAGAGTTGGTATATTCCAGTGGTGGGATGATTCTGAACTATTTGGAGACCTCTACTGAGGTGTCTTAGACAAATGATAAGCCTTTCCCTGCCCACCCTCCCTGCTTGCTGAATTTCTAATGTTAGGGGAGTCTCTCACCTGAATTCTATTAGTGGCCCTGCACTGAAGTGCATCTGTTCAGAGCAAGGAGGCATGTCTTGGGTTTGATCAGCCACAGTGCCCCTGAATTATTGAGTTATGGAGGCAGGACTCTAAGGGCATCTAGCCATAGTGTGAGTGAAGGAATGGATGTGCACAGCACTTCCTGGGAGCCTGTTTCATAAGAGAGGGACAGAACACCATGAAGGCCATCAACTCAAGGACTAAAGGTGGGGGCGGAGTACCACAGTGGGAAGGGAAATGATTTGGAGACCAAGGCAGTTAAATCACATTTGGTTGTGTCACTGTTTTGCCCATGGTTGGCACTAAGAGAGAGTCACAGTTAAATTGTGGGCTTCGGGCCCACACGGGGTAGTCAGAGAAGGCTTTACAGAAGAGGGGTTTTATATACGCATATATTCCAAGTACTTTAGCACATAGCCATACCCCAGAAACACCTGATGATTCATTAAGTGCATGAGGTGGGCATTTTGAAAGTATAACCACACATGTCACACACACACACACAAATTGCAAGCTACCATTCCATGATTTGCTAATATAGAAAGTGTGTGTGTGTGTGTGTGTGTGTGTGTGTGTGTGTGTTTTTGTTTGTGATCGCTTCTCCCAGAACCATTTATTGCTATGGAGGAGAAAGTAAATTAGTCTGTGGGGATGAGTAGTTAGGGAAGCTTTTTGAAGGATGTGATATCTGAATAAGATTTTAAGGAATGAACAGAATTTTCCAGGCAGACAAGGAATAAAAGAGGATTAACAAGAGGGAATGGTGTGTGTAAAGGCATTGAAGTAATGTTATGGACTGAAAGTCTGTGTTCTTTCCAAATTCATATGTTGAAGCCCTAACTCCCAGTGTAATGGTATAAGGAGCAGAGGTCTTCGGGAGGTGATTAGGTTTAGATGAAGTCATAAGTGTCCCCATAATGAGATTAGTGCCCTTATAGGAAGAGGAAGAGACCCAGTGCTTTCTTTCACTGCCTACCACGTGAGGATACAACAAGAAGGCAGCTGTCTGTAAGCCAGGAACAGAGTCCTCGCTAGAACCCAATCATGCCAGCATGCTGATCTCAGACCTCCCAGCCCCCAGGTCTGTGAGAAATAAATTTCTGTTGTTTAAGCCACCCAGTCTATGGCATTTTGTTATGGCAGCCCAAGCTTATTAAGGAAGAGGAGTTAAAAAGGTTTTTTAGAGATTATCCAAATAAGGTTTTAAGGAATAAATAGAATTTGCCAGGCAGACAAGGAATAGAGGAGGGTTGGCAAGAGGGAATGGTAGGTGTAAAGGCACTGAGCAAACAACATTTAGAATTCAAGGAAGCTATTTTGTGTGGCTGAAGCATGCTGTATTGGTTTCCTATTGCTGTTATAACAAATTATCAAAAATGTAATGGCATAAAACAAAACAAATTTATTACCTGATAGTTCTGGAGATCAGAGGTCCAAAATGGGTTTCACTGGGCTTAAAGTGTTGGCAGGCTGTATTCCTTCTGGAGGCTGTAGGGGAGGATCTGTTGCCTTACCTTTTCTGACTTCTAGAGACCACCTGCTCTTCTTGGCTTATAACCCTTTCCAATGTCTTCAAAGCCAGTAGTATAGCATTGTCATATTTCTCTCTGACTCTGACCTGCCTGCCTGCCTCTTCCACATTTAAAGGATTCTTGTGATTACATTGGGCCCACATAGATAACCCAAGATAATCTCCTTATATTAAGATCAGCTGATTAGCAACCTTAATTCCATCTGCAACACTAATTCCCCCATGCCACGTAACAACATATTCACAGGTTCCAGGGGTTAGGAGACGGACATCTTTGGGAGGCCATTATTCTACCTACCACATGCAATGCAGGGAATGTAGGGCGATGGTGAAGGGGAAAGTTGTCGTGACCTGTCTATCCTAGGTGGAAAAGATCTTCCTCCCAAGAGGGACCTTTCACCTGATACAGTTTTTTAAACGGAGCAGTTAAGGTTCTGGAGATTTTTCTAAAGTACAATGGGTGCATTTCCGTTAATTATTGCTACATAATGAACCATCTCAAAATTTGGTAGCTTAAAACAACAATGATTTGTTATTTCTCATGATTCTGTGGGTTGGCTGGGTGTTCCCCTGCTGGTTTCACTTGGGCTCATTCATAAAGCTACGTTCAGCTGGAGGATGGGCTGGGCTGGAAGATCTGAGATGGCCTCACGTTATCTGGCATTCAGTGATGGCCATAGGCGGGGCTGCCTCTGTAGTTCTCACTGTGAATTCTCATCCTCTGCCAGGCTAGGCCAGCTTCCTTCCATGGTGGCCTCAGGGCAACATTCCAACAGCATAAAGGTGGAACTCTGGAACCCTCACGGCATCACCCCCACCACGTTCTTTCAGGCCAGGCTTGTGCTAGTCACAAGGCTAGCACAAATTCAAGAGGAAGGAAATAGATCCCACCTCCTGATGGGAGTTGCTGCAGTGGCCTTATTTCTTCTAGCACTGGCTATAAAGATAGGAGTTCTGCTCTGAGAGTGGGATTTTGAAATTCAAGATTTCAGAGGTAAAATGTTTCTGGATGACAATATTCAGCACACAGCCAGAAGGATGAATGACTCAAGTAAAGAGTGGAAAAGGTCACTGTCACTGAGGAAGGGAAGACATGGCAAAGCTAGGATGTGGGACGCATCCCCCTTCGGCACAAGAAGATGCCAAGTGGGCAGTGCATGTGGAGGAGAGGCCTGAGGTGCAGCAGATGTCAGTGATAGTAGTGGGGCAGGAAGGGGATACTCACACCGATGGGGTGATTCTGTGGACCGTGACAATCATGATCACACTTTTCTAAGTCAGCCTTGTGGGTGGTGGGCACCCAGGATGACTTTGCCGAGCCCTTCACTCTCAACCTCCTCTTTTTCTTGTTCACTGGCCAGTTTTCAGATAAACTTAACACTTCTGATAGAGTACAGGCAGATTCTTCAGGTAGCTTTTTAACTATCAGTATCCATGTCCTGAGGATTCTGTGAGAGTATCAAATGGAGTTCAAGTCAGTTTTGAGTAGTAAGATGAAGCTGCCATAGTAACAAGTTGCCCCTGTCCGTGCTTTCAAGCTTTTCTGTTTCAAGGAAGGAGACATCTTCTTTGTCTCCAGGTATGTATCTGAAGGCAAGGGGGTGTACATAGATCAGCAGGATTTATGGCGATGACATTTATTAACAGTGTTAAATGAGTAATATTTATTACTCTCAGTCTAGGTAAATAAAAGTCAGAAACCGGATAGTCATTATCCAGATGGTCCTAAGAGCTCACTCAACCATAAGAGTGCTAGATATGAATAAATTAGAGCCTATAACAAGCGAAGAAGGATAAAATTGCATATTTTCATAATTACTACCATAATTTAATGTTTATTTGTTTATGTGCAACAGATGAACAACTGATCTACAACAGTACAGGCATAGCATGAGTTTACATCCGTGGCTGTGACTAAACATTCTTAAAATGCTTTTTAGATTACCACAAAAGAAATTTCTGCCCCAAATGAAAGATTTTCAGTATTTGGAAATTCAGCAAATGCTTCCTGGAAATTCCATATCTGCAGCAAGTGACCTGGGTTATGAATATTTAATTCTGCCCTGCCTTTTATTTTCCCTTACATGTTATCCCCTTTGCACAAGGTCCAGCACCTTTGGCAGTCTCTTTGGTCTTGAGCAGATTGCTAGGGATTAGAGAACCCGTGGATGTTCTTGTCCCCTTTGACACAGAAATTCTTTTTAGGACTGTGCATGCAGTGTGTCTAAAAATAAGTGAGGTAATGATAGTTTATGTAATCATAGCCTTAATACAAAACTAGGAAGGCTTTGTCCCTCTCAAAGTGGTCTTCTGTAAAAGCTGCACAGTCACTCTATCAATGCTGCTGTGATTCAGATTATTTGGGGGTTTTCTCTTGGGGGGCTGCTAACAGAGCTGGTTTTACAAGCCAGCAAGAAAACCAGTTCTATGCTTTTCATTTCCTATCTAATTTTGACTAAGTTCAGACATTCCCCCAAATGTTAGGGCGTGGCTTTCTATGATGTTTATCTATCTAAAAAATTAAATTCACCCTCAGAAGAGTAAGAACATTTTCCACGACTTAGAACATTCCGAATAATGGACCCTGGGTTCCAAAGTTGTGAGGCTCCAAATGGAGCCTGTTTTTCTGATTCAGGCTGCCCCCTGGTAACATCACCAGAAACTTGTCAAGGAATGTTAAGAAGTGTTACCATTTTTATTCTGAAATCTAGAAATGCCCCATAAAAATATTTTTAACCTTGCTTTCAAACTCTATCATAATCTCATGACCTCTCTGTCCTCCCTCCCCACCCAAAACTTTTTCTGCCTTCTTTGCTTAAGGTCAGCTGTGTTCTATCTTGTATTCCTGTTCTATTTTTAGTGAGTTACCCTTTAATTAGCGCTACTAAAATTTCTCCTTTTTATAATCTTTGTCATTATTAAGTTTATGATTTTGCATCTAATTCTGGCCTTCCACCTGACTGAATTTTGTTGACATCTAAAGGCGTTTGGATTATAATTTTTGAAGTCATCTGTGTGTCAGGTCCTGCACTGGGGACTTAAAACATGAGTTCACAACAACCTTAGGAGATGGGTATTATTGTAATTCCCATTTATACAGATGAGGAGGCTGAGGCCCAGAAAGTACAAACAACTTGCCCAAAGTCAAATGATTGGGAAGTCGGGGAACTAGGACTTAAACTCACATCCATCTAAGGCAAGGTTTCTCAGCCTCAGCACCTTGACATTTGGGACCGGGTACTTCTTTGTTGTGGGGAGCTGTCCCATGCACTGCAGTACATTCAACATCAGCATCTTTAGCCCCTGCTCACTAGAAGCCAGCAGCTTCTAATCTACCTCCCACCCCGCCCCCTGACTGTGATAACCGAAAGTTGTCCACACATTGCCAAACGTTCCCTGGGGGTGTTTAAGAACCACTGATCCAAAGCCAAATGCATGCTTTTGCTACATTATGCTATTAGACAGGGAACTAATAAGGCCATGGAATTTTAACACAAAATTTTAGTAAAAGGCGAAAGATTTACGTGATCTGAAGAGAAACCAGACTATGTTTAAGGCAAAATTTTGAAGAGATCGATTTTAGGAGTTACCACACCTGGCTGATCATTATAACAAGATTTTTTTAAGACTCTCTTCCCTTCCCCCAAGACATTCAAAATCAGCATTTGCCAGGTAGGGAACAGGTGTCAGTCTAATTTGAGACTCACTCCAGGTTAGGAACCACAGATCAAATCCTAACCTAACCACACATCTGTTCCTTGAATCACTCCACTCCATTCCTGCCAAATCCTTCTCCAGCCTTGGGTTTAACACCTTCTGTGATGGCGTTACAGTTGACAATTCCATACCCTTCACTTTCTGAGATGATTCTGTGTTCAGACAGTCCTAACTGTGAAGAAGTATTTCTCTTAATAGTCTTCCTTATATCTCTTTGCCTATGCCCTTAATTTCATGTTATCCAAATTATTGTTTTTCTCAAATCAGTTGAATTAAACAAACACATTAAGTCTCAATTATGTATCAGGCTTTACTCTGAACAGTTTCTTTACTGTGGCTGTTAAAATCATTACCAACTCTTTAAAAATAACCACCTAACTAGTATTCTCAGTTTAACAATAGACTTTCTCAAACAGGCTATTACAATTCATTAAAATCTTAAAATCTTACATGCTTGGTCCTCTGTCCGCTGCTACCAGTAAGCAGTCCGGTCCCCAGTTTGTGGAGGGTCCTGGCCTTGGGGAAGCTGAGCTGGCAGCAGCTTTTCCTCTTCCTCCTGACCCCTCACTCAGCAACCCTCTTTAAACCTTCTTTGATAGTTTTAGGAAGATTCCAAAGTAGCTCCTCTTCCTGGTAAAATCATTCTTTACCTTATGCTCCAGATTTCTTGTTAAAAATACAGAGGGGAAGATAACTTTTTTAAAAAAAATCTTGTTTTATACTGGACCCTCTTAATATCTTTTTTTATAAATTTGATTAATATAAATAAATAAATGAATAAATGTAAGTTGAATAATATATCAAAATTCAGACTTATAGTCTACTCTATTAAAGTCAGGTAGTCTTTCAGCCTGCACTTTTGATTCTCCTCTGGGTCACCATAATAGTTTTGAACTTATGGAAAACTACTTTTCAACAACAGATATCAGATTGTTGGAAGCTCGTGATGGGGTGGACACTAGTACTGCCAAGCTGCTTATATCCCAGTGTTGAAAGTTAACCCCCACTAGCGGGTCAGTGTGATAGCTAGTGAGCTATAAATGTGCACCACCTGTCCCAGTGGACAGTGCCTGGATGAATCTCCAGTCGGCAGGTTGTGTTTAGAGAAAACCAAGGAGAAAATAACACGTCAACTGGAATAAACCATTTGGGGTCAAAAATAACAATTGATGTTTTTGTACTTGTGTGAGATATAAAAAGAAAACTTGAGTTTCAATTTGGCTCAGTATTTACTTCCAAACTTCTTGACTGTTGCTTGGGCACCTTCAAAGAAGTGGCTGGACAAAGCTTTGCAAAACTGCCTAAATCCCTCACGTGCTTGATGGCTCCGTAAAGCCTTGGTGTCTTTAATGTGGTATCCACTCTCCTCTTATAGAGTTTTATAAATGGACACTGACATGGACTACGAAAGACCCAACGTTGAAACCATCAAGTGTGTGGTTGTGGGCGACAACGCTGTGGGGAAGACGCGCTTGATCTGCGCCAGAGCGTGCAATACCACGCTAACGCAGTATCAGCTGCTGGCAACCCATGTCCCAACCGTGTGGGCGATCGACCAGTACCGAGTCTGCCAGGAGGTAAGACGCAGAGTTGCTTTAGAATGCTTATGGCACAGTGTTGTTGTTTGCCTATTTGAATTTTTTTTTTTTTTAAGAGGAAGCTGGATACATTGTTCATGCAAAACAAAACTAACCTTTTCAGTGCCACAAGAGAAAACAAAAGCAAAATGCAAGTAGGGCTGTGGTATCCTGAGCGAGGGTTTGAGTCATGGGATTCCAGGAAGAGAACTAGGATTTAGCTTAAGTCCCCTCAGATGGAATAAGAAGACTAAATGCAAGTGAATTAAGGGGCATTGAGGGGGGTTGACTGGGACATCCTTCTCTGGGGGGGCCTCTGATTAGCACTGAGCACAGGTACTCTCTCTCCTGCAGGTCTTGGAGCGTTCCCGGGATGTTGTGGATGAAGTGAGCGTTTCTCTCAGGCTTTGGGATACTTTTGGAGATCATCACAAAGACAGGCGATTTGCATATGGCAGGTAAAGCAAGACTAGTACAGTGCAGTTGAGGTTGAGTACAGTTTCATTTTCAGTACCAGCAGCTGGTTCACAAATCTACAAAAACCACATCACATGGCCTTGAAATGTGTTGGGTTCTGCACTGTGTCTAAGAAAAGAAGAGAAAAAGATGGTATTGTTTCCTGATGTCAAGAAAAGCAGAGTCTGCTTTGCCACTCAGGAAGTACCTTGTTTAAAATAACCAGTGCTACTTAATCTGGGAAGCTTGCTGGAGGAGCATTCTGTCGTGCCCTCCAGCCTTGGGCTACTCTGACTGCTGTTTTCCTTCTGTATATCTGCCTTCTGCTGGAATGTTTTAAGATATTTTAGCACTTGGCCACCCTACATCAGAAGATCTCTTTGGTCTTTTCATGACAATATTAGCAGAGTCTGATGTTATTTGCTTTGGGCTTTGAGTTATCTGAAAAGTCTATTATTTTTATTTGAAGGTCATTTTTAAAAAGAAAGAAAAATATCTCTGAAGTCCTTCACAAGGCATATTTCCAAAATGAACTGAAGCACTAGTGTCTATTTTTCATTTTAAAAAAAAAAGAAGAAGAAGAAGGAAAAATCCAGTAAAGGGAAGATTAATCTAGAAAGACAGAAATATGGGTAGGAACATGGTCAAAGTGCCTTGAAGTATTTAGCGACTTCTACTTGTCACCACACCATAAAGTATCTCTGAGTGAATGGGTTATAGCTATTAAAATCTGGATAAGGCAGATCATTTTTTGCCATTTAATTGTCAGTTAACACATTTCATTTTAAGTTTAGAATTTAGGTATCATGGCTCAGTCATCCATTCTTAACATCAGACATGTTATCTCACAGAACACATGAGTTATTCCTTGGTACTGAGATAAACGTTTCTGAAAGTTACTTTATTTCTTCAGGCCAATAGTTCTCTTAACAGACTTTTATTGACATTTATGCAAGTGATCTAAAATACTAAGTACACTGCTGAAAGGGTTTGCTCTACTCCTGGAAAGTAGTCTGCACGCAAACAATCTGTGATTTACAGCAGTTTATTCAAAGGGACTCAGAAAGAGGTATATGGAAGTAAAACATGATTTTAGTTTCCCTTTGGTAACAAGAACTTTTGAACTTAGTATCCAGCATTGTAGATACTTTTCTTCTCCTTGAATTTCCTGGGATTTTTGTGGTTTTTTTCTGTGATGTTCTTGATTGCTATCTTAGTTGCCATTTTGGATTTTTTCCTGGGATTTTTGTGGTTTTTTTCTGTGATGTTCTTGATTGCTATCTTAGTTGCCATTTTGGGTTTTTTTTTTTGTTTTGTTTTGTTTTTTCTGTGATGTTCTTGATTGCTATCTTAGTTGCCATTTTGGATTTTTTTTTTTTGTCCATTGTTCTCTGTATAAAAAAATAATAACAAATGAACCTGCATATAAGTACTATGTAGTCAGGTTTGTAATATGTACAGTTTTAAGGAAGCAAAGTACAAGGGTACTTCAAAAAGTTCATGGAAAATAGAATTAAAAGATAATGTGAATCTTTCCATGAATTTCTTGAAGTACCCTCTTAAGGGTAGAAGCAATCGATTTCAAAGGACTTCTTGTAACCCCACTTCTCAGAAGGTGTGGTGAAAATGATGGGCCTGAAGAGGAGCTTACTGAGATATTTGGGTTTAGACTCTATTGACTATTTCAACAGCTCAGTGGTTCAGTGCCACTTGAGATGTATGCATTTGAAACAATGAGTTTTAACGTGGCCCCCTGATATAAAACTTGTACCATGGTAATAGAAGGGCTGCTTCATTAGCACATGAAATTCCTGCTTAGTTTTATTTAGCAGCACGATGGCCTTCAATAGAGCTACCTGGGCCCCGTCCAGCTCCCTGATGTCACTCGAGTCATCTTACAACATGTCATGCCTGCATGTATTCACTCCCAACAAAAATAAGCTGCTCTTTCCTGTTGCTTCAAAGCACATTGTTCTGCTCTCCTGTCTGGAAGGTTCAGTGCTGTTAACTGTAACCTATTTCCCCCCGCCTTTTTTTTTTTTGACTGGTAAGGGGATTGCAACCCTCGGCACAGTGCCGTCTGCACCACGCTCAGCCAGTGAGCACACCGGCCATCCCTATAGAGGATCCGAACCCGCGGCCTTGGCACTACCAGCGCCGCACCCTCCCAAGTGAGCCACGGGGCCAGCCCAACCCATTCCCCCTTTGATGAAAACAGGAAATGCTCCCCAAGCCAATTTTGATTCCCCAAGCGACAGAGTGGCTTCAGGAGACACTCCAGGTTTCTGGCCATGTTCTCCTCAGGGCCTCACCTTGTGTACGTGTTTTGTACCTTGAGTTTACTCTGCCTTTTCCAGTTCTCCCCAGCCCCCACCTCTGGTAAAGAACAAAGCCCAGAGCTACTGTGTCTTGAATTCCAGCATCTTTCTGTACATGCTAAATATGTAATACCATATGGATGGAGCACCCAAAAGTTATGTTTTGTGGAAAAATCTGATAGCACTAAGAATTCTTTTATTCAGTATTGGGTTCTGACCAGTACATTTCATTGCTGTAAGAGATCTGATAAATTTCTTAATGACTTCCATTTTTAGCTTTCTATCATTCATGAAGGAGAAAAATCATAATTACAGTTTCTGACAGTCAGTTTGGTTTGCAAACCTGTTTTTTGACATTTTTACTATACTTGGTATGGATTACAAGTCAGTGGGATGTGCACAGACATAAATTCTGAGGCATGTGGAATATATTCCCTATACTTGGAAATGTATTTGGAACCTTTTAAAAATAACTAATTTGATTCTTGTGGTGACAGTGAAAGAAACCAGATTCATACCAAGATGTCTTTGACCTTGCCTTCAGTTCCCTCTGCTTCTTAGCATGAAGGTAGTTAATAAGTTGCACCTCAAACATTCTTTAGCATGGGCAAGCTGTAGTTTGCATAGTACATTCTGTGGGTCAAGGGGGTCTCAGTGGTAAGGGGACTGCCAACTTGAATTTGCAATTTTCCTAGCATGGTATACCTGTAACCACAATGTCACTGCTCTCTTCATGAGTTAAAGGCAACTGTTTTCAATGGTTTTTTTTAGCCAACTAGAATAATAGCTCCGATTTATCAAAGGCCTACTATGTGCCAGTCAATGTATTAGGTGCTATGCCAACATTAGTTTAGTTAGTCCTTTCAGGAACCCTGGGAGGCAGAGATGATCTCCATGCTACAATTTGGAAAGTATTGAGTTCTTTTACTACCATGACTGGCCCACCAGTGAGTCTCAGAGGCAAATTCAAATCCAGCACCGCCTGACTCCTGCTTCCCACCCTGTGCCCTGCACCAGGCTGACTCAGCCTCATTTTACATGGAAAGCAGTTGGAAGCTGCCACACGGTGGTGAGCTGGGTTTGTATTTGATGTTCGTGCAAAGGCTTAGAACTAGAAAAGATCTCAAAAGTTCATCTAGTTGGCCCCTTTCCTTCAAGAAAGGAAATCATCCATCCATCTAAGAAAAAGTATTTACGTGAGTCCTTCTATCGGATGAAGAGGAAAGGAAGAGAGCTGTACCAGCGTGCTTGTAACACTTCAAGCATTTGAGATCTGTCTGACTCTCTGCTCTGGAGTGAATGACTCTAGCTCGCTCAAAGCCTTTCTTCCCACCACCTACCTTCTATCCACTTTTGGATGAACTTTTGAAGCTCTTTTCTGGATCTTTTAAAATGTCAAGAACAAAACTGTACATAGTAACCGGGACTGTGATCAGCTGCTCTTTTTCTGGCAAGGAAAGAGCCTCTTTTTAAGCAGATATCACTCAACTCAAGAGTTTTTTCTGGAACTCTTATAAAAATGAAGCATGCACAGGGTGCCCAGCACTGAAATGCAGACACATAAGGATGGGCTCTGTCTTTACCAGGATACCTGGGCCTCTCAAGCCCACTCCTCTAGTCACACACACATAAATAATTACCTAGTTCATTGTTTCCTTTCCTTGAAGATCTCCTTCACTGATCTGTCTCAGGGCCAGATGACCTTCAGATGTTTAATAAGACCTGTGGTGCTGAAGTGGTGATAACAACTACAGTCCAGGCTCCCCATGAGCCAGGCCTGAGCAGCTGCTCTATGTGTCCTTCCTGCTTCATTCTTGTGGGCGACCCTGCAAAGGAGGCTCGTTTCACAGTTGAGGAAACAGGCTCAGAAAGGGGCCCAAGATCACACAGCTAGGACAGGGTGGAGCTGAACTGTCCTCTTAGGGCTGTCTGACTCCAAAGCCTGTATCTTCCCACTCTGCCATGCTGTTGGAGCTGATGATGATGATGATGATGATGATGATTAAGGACAGACTTATATTAAATCCCCCCACCCTGCCCCAGTACAGACTAAATCTGACACTGTCCTCGGTGGGCACTGAAGACAAGCATTCACCATCTATCACCAGCTCTAATATTCTGGTGCTTCTCTTTAAGTTCTTTAATCCACAGCAAATAACTTAATTCTTTATATACATCTGTAAGTAGCTAAACATGAGTCCTTTCACTTTCAGTAAAAATGATGCATCCAAGCAAACTTCTTGAGAGTGAATGATAATCATGGGTAATTAATCTGGCAAGTTTTTCCCCAGAACATTTAACTAAAACATTCAGAACCACTGCACTTGCCCTTATCCCCAGCAGTTTCTGGGCATATTTTCAGTCCAGTTGGAACCCATTTATTATATAGTTTATTCTTACACACTGACTTTTCTCAAGTGCTGTTATCTGCTATAAGCTCAATATGTGTTTTAAATGATAACATTAATCAGAGCTATAGTTTCTGAGTGTCTATTTAGATAAAATGGGTCTAGTTTCACACTGAAGGCACATGTAATCAGATATGGCATGAACACACCCCATTTGGAATGCTTAGTTGAGACCCTTTAAAAAATTCAAGACTGTGGGTGACTGGTATTTGTGTCTCACAACAGAAAAAGTAAGAAACAGTGAGTTCATCTAGATCGAGTCTTTTGAGTTAGCTCTTATCATGCATTGCACATTCTAAACACTGGGCCAGAAGTAACATTCTAATGATGATTTCAGGGGAAAGACATAAGAAGAGCAGCTATTTGGACCAAGGGACAGTAATAGTTGTTCCCTAAGCGCAGTGGTTACTCTGAGGAGTAAGAGCTCTGGGGTGAGGCGAATCAGCTCTTTTTAGCCATTGTCTGGATGATTACAAAGCAGGTGGTCCTCAGGCCACACTCTGGTTAACACTGTCATGGAATTTTCATGATGCTGTTTAGCAGACCTCAGCCAAAAGGGAGGAATCCTTGAAGACTGGAGAGAGGGCATTCAAATGAGATACTAGGCAAAAAAGAGCACATACTGTGTGATTCCATCTCTGTAAAACTTCAATCTAATCTATACTGACAGAACGTAGATCACTGGTTGCCTAGAGAACAGGATGAAGAGGAAAGATGGATTACAAAGGGATACCAGGGAGCTTTGGGGGTGATGGAAGTGTTTGTTACCTTGATTGCAGTTATGGTATCAGGGGTATACAGACATCAAAACTAATCAAATTGAATACATTAAATATGCAAAGTTTTGTGCACTTCAATTGTATCTCAATAAATTTTTTTAAGAAGAGAAATGTCTTTATGGAAAAAAAGTCTATGATAGGTAAGGAACAGTTTGCCTATTAGACTGTGTTCTGTTTATAGAATTTTATGTTAGTGTGATTGAAAACATAAATCACTTAGAAAGAAATGGAACCAGATCCTTAATAGCTGAACAGGAGAAATGGGATATTTATATAATCTCAAAGCTAACGATGGTACACTATCATATTATCACACAAAATCAGGTCAGTTCCCTTTTCCCAGAAATAGAGCCTTCAGCTCGGTGGATCATAGTCTGACCAAGTGTCCTGTTTCTTTGGCTGTGGTTAGGTTCGTATCTTTTTCTAGGAAGATACATTCCATCAGGTATCCTGTGATAGCCGAATAGAGAACACCAAGTTCTGGGAAAATTTTCCATTTCTCCATCTAATAGTAACAATTTTGTCTTTCATGGCTGGTTCATTCTGGAACTGGAGAATGTGGTGGTCACCTCTGGGAGTGTGCGAATGACCTCTATTTTGTACCCAGTCACCCTGACTAGGAATTGGACACAGAGTTGAGTGGTGGGGTGTGTCCTCTCACTTGGGCTGAGAGCTACACCACGGGTGTCAGACTCCACTGTTGTGTGTTTCTCTGGACTGAGGGCCAGGCTGCCTTTCCAGCTCATCTCTTGCTCCAGACATAACAATACACTTATAATCCCATGTTATCCAGTAGCATGTGGGCCCACAAACACGCATTATGTCCACATAGAAATTATGCCGCCCACCGCCTATTCTTAAGCTAGCTAATCACTACAAGAATTAGAACAAGTGTCACATACTCCCAGAAGTCCTCTCTGCACACTTCCCACCCTCCCTGTCACCTTCAGAATCCAGGTGAAGCGTTTCTCCTTTATATTCCCATAGAACACCTTTGCAAATCTCTAGCATAGCAGTGACTACTTTGTGTAAACATTGTCTCCTTAATTTTTCCTGTTCCCCTTACCCTATTCTTAGTATCTTTAGGACAGAGATTTTGTCTTTCTGCTACATATATCTCCAGTGCCTGGTCCTGCTGCATAGTAGGAGCTAAGTAAATGTTAGCTGAATGAGTGAAAGGGATATCTTAGTAAATCTTAATAGCAATCCTACCAGTAACTTTTAATATTGGCCATGATTAGATTATACAAAATTATCCCTGGGCCAGCCCGGTGGCGCACTGCTACAGTGCGCCGCTTGGGAGTGCGGTAGCGCTCCTGCCGAGGGTTCGGATCCCACATATAGACCGGTTCCCGCTCACTGGCTGAGCGAGGCGCGGGCGCGACGCCGAGGGTTGCGATCCCATTGCCGGACACGAAAAAAAAGAAAAAAGGAAAAAAAAAAAAAAGAAAAAAATTATCCCACCAGTTCATTCTCCCCTATGTTCTGAATTACAGAAAGATAAACAGCAAATTCTTTTAAATTTATCACCTTTGCTATTTTTCGGTTATTTTTGTTTGTTTTGCATGTTTTTTTTTAAAAGCAAGATGGTCTGTGAAATAGAGGGCTTCCTGAAGGCTTAATTCTGTTGTCACTTACCTCGAATTTATCTTAAACTAATCTGCCATTTCTTTACATTTCCTTTGCTTCTGGAGATAATCTAATGCCTAAAGAGGTCTTTAATCCTATGTATTCTGGTGTTATGAAAGTATCCAATTAGATGGAATAAATAGATTTTTTTAGATAAATTAAAATAATTTTTAAAATATTTACTGGTTAAGCTATAATATATAACACAGATATATGGCAGTCTTCTGCAATAATCTAAAGAAATGTAATGATTCATATTCTATTTTCATTATTTATTAAAATTCCAACTGTTTTATTTTAAACCTAAATCTTTTCTTTTAGACTCTGAATGTGCAGACATATGAGTATTTATATGTGCAGTTTTTACCTTCCATTACCTGTAAGAACCTTTTTATTTAATAGGCATTAATTTAGGGCATCTTTTGATACAAACAGTGTGTTGTGCCCAATGAGAGAGAAATAAGTAGGAACAGGACAAAATCCCTGAACATGAACTCATAGTGTAGCAAGGAAGACAGCAACGTAAATAAGTACAAGTCAGTGTTAAAAACGCTGAATTAAAAGTGTCAGTTCCGGGCACAGCAAAGAAAAATTGCTCAGACCAAAAACTTCACATTGTTCTGACTTCTCTTGGTCATGTCCCACATTCGGTCCCTCAGCAAACCCCGTTGGCTGTACTTTCGGCATACATACAGAAGGCGGCCGCTTACCGCCTATGCTTTACCTCTCTGCAGGCCGCGCAAAGCCACCATGACCTCTCTTGGGGCTATTAACTCTTAACTGGTCCCCTGCTTCTTTCAGCCTTTCCCTCCCTGACCCCTCAGACCCCTCTGCCTGCAAACTGAGTCAGTTCTCATTATGGCAATAGAGTGTTCCTGTTAAAGCATAAATTATATCACATCATTCTTCTCAAAAACTTCTAGTATTCTGCCAGCTCACTCAGAGTACAAGCCACACGCCTGGGAGGCCGTCCCTACCTTGGCCCCGCACCGGCCCTCTGAGCTCAGCCTCTGCTACCATCCCCCTCCCCTTCATATTCTATTTTCATTATTTATTAAAATTCCAACTGTTTTATTTTAAACCTAAATCTTTTCTTTTAGACTCTGAATGTGCAGACATATGAGTATTTATATGTGCAGTTTTTACCTTCCATTACCTGTAAGAACCTTTTTATTTAATAGGCATTAATTTAGGGCATCTTTTGATACAAACAGTGTGTTGTGCCCAATGAGAGAGAAATAAGTAGGAACAGGACAAAATCCCTGAACATGAACTCATAGTGTAGCAAGGAAGACAGCAACGTAAATAAGTACAAGTCAGTGTTAAAAACGCTGAATTAAAAGTGTCAGTTCCGGGCACAGCAAAGAAAAATTGCTCAGACCAAAAACTTCACATTGTTCTGACTTCTCTTGGTCATGTCCCACATTCGGTCCCTCAGCAAACCCTGTTGGCTGTACTTTCGGCATACATACAGAAGGCGGCCGCTTACCGCCTATGCTTTACCTCTCTGCAGGCCACGCAAAGCCACCATGACCTCTCTTGGGGCTATTAACTCTTAACTGGTCCCCTGCTTCTTTCAGCCTTTCCCTCCCTGACCCCTCAGACCCCTCTGCCTGCAAACTGAGTCAGTTCTCATTATGGCAATAGAGTGTTCCTGTTAAAGCATAAATTATATCACATCATTCTTCTCAAAAACTTCTAGTATTCTGCCAGCTCACTCAGAGTACAAGCCACACGCCTGGGAGGCCGTCCCTACCTTGGCCCCGCACCGGCCCTCTGAGCTCAGCCTCTGCTACCATCCCCCTCACCGTTGTGCTGCAGCAGCATGGCCCCTTCCCTCAGGGCCTTTGCTCTAGCTCTTTCCTCCTCAGCTGTATTTTTCCCCCAGATAACAGCATATTAGCTCCCTCCCTCCCTTCCTTCATGTCTTTGCTGAAATGGCACCTTCTCAGTGAGGGCCTCCTGGCCACCTCATTTTCAAGAGTGACTTCTGTTCCCTAGTATTTCTGTCCTCTTTCACTGCTTTATTTTCTGTTTAGCACTCATCACTACCTAGCATACTACCAATTTTACATATTTTTCTTCTCTGTTGTCTCTGTCCTCCACTAGAATGTAAGCATGACAAGGGTAAGCATGACAACAGCAGTTTGTGTCTTTCACTGTGTGTCAGGATGGCCGAGCAGTCTAAGGCACTGCATTCAGGCAGTTTGTGTCTTTTACTAATTTCTGTATCCCCAACATCTAGCAGAGTGCCTGGTACACAGTGGGTTATCAATTGCTGTTTCTGGAAGAAATGAGTAGATGATTGCTTATTGATATTGGATAAATGACAAGGCCTGGTACCTTACCAATTCAAAGAGGATTACTAAGAGGCCTGGGTAAAGTCCCTTTCTCACTGTGGTCCAATGATCTCCCTGGTTTATAGAGTTTGGTGTCAGAAGAGTCAGAGGAGTTAAACCTAGAGACCTCCCATCTGGCATTCTAGCTGACACTGAGGTGTTCTTACATCTACAGCGAGTCTTGCCCTCAGGAGAAAACATTAAAAATGTACAAAGAAATGTCCTCAGTTAGAAGGAGAAGTGGAGTTAGGAAGTAGTTTATCACCACAGTTTCACCTTCTCTTGTTAAACAAGCCTTCTTTATGTCAATACTTCCTGTGTCCATTGGCCAGGAGCTAAATAATATTGTTTAGGCTATTTCTTTTAATAAATTAATTGTGCTTCACCCACTTTCACATGCATTCAACAACTTCTTCTGATTGCATGAGGTGTAAGAATATACTAAAGGGAGCATAGTTTACTAAGTACAGAAAATGGGATATCAAGTGAAAAATAGCCTGTTTCCATTGGATGATAACCCACAACCTTCTCTGGTAGTTGCCCCCAGTGATATTTGTACTATAATAGTAGAATCAACCATCTTGAAGACTCAAGTATTATCTATTTTAGGGTTTGGTGGCACTGGTGGGACGTTGATGTGGCTTTCCTGTACTTATGAGCATGCATTGCTTTGGCCCCATTTTTGGAGGGTGGGGGAAGACTGGGTTAAAATGTTGCTTCTTACTAAACATGCAGTTACGAGCTTGGAAGAAATAGTTGCGCATGCTAATCACTCCCAAATCTGGATATATTTCAGGGTGTTTTGGCAGTTTTCCCCACATAACGTCTGTACTTAAGAAGCCTCACTGCTATTGGTAAGGTATTGACTTGATTTTTCTGCTCACATCCAGGGCGCTGCATGGTTGTGCCCTGCTCTCCCCAGATCCCCCGCCAGGTGCTCCCCTACAGGCCTCTCCATCTTCCATGAGTATGAGCTTACATAGCCATTCATCTCCAGGTGGTTATGTGCACCGTCACTGACAGCCTGACAGCTCCCTCTGCATCTCATACACACTGGGCTGCTCCCCTACTAAAACTTTCCAAAGCCACATGTTACACATTCCTTTTCTCTGCCATGCTCCCAGCTGTGTTGTGCTGTTTTGAGCTGTCTGTTTGCATAGCACTGTCAGACTATATGCATGAAAGGTGTGTTGTCGACATGAACGGTTTTGAAAATGTTTCTGGATAGAGCCTACCTCAGTTATCAGTAGGGAGAAGGAAGCTTGAAGCCCCAAGATGGAGGGCAGAGACTCCTACTTGAATCTTTGCCAGAGGGGGACTTGTGCACATTGACAAAGAAAAGAAGCCCATTAAAATGTGCCAATAATCTCTACCAATATAAAGGATATGGGAGTCTCATCTAAAGAAAACAAATGGGCACTGGTGACATATAAAGAGGTGGGATCCCACCATAGAACACTTCCAAGCAGAACTCAGGCAAATATAATGGTTAGCTTATTCTTGGTCACCAAGCGTTAGTCCAATAAGAGACCCAACCACAATTGGGCACATTATGGGAGTCTCATCTAAAGAAAACAAATGGGCACTGGTGACATATAAAGAGGTGGGATCCCGCCATAGAACACTTCCAAGCAGAACTCAGGCAAATATAATGGTTAGCTTATTCTTGGTCACCAAGCGTTAGTCCGACAAGAGACCCAACCACAATTGGGCACATCAGAGAAGGGCATTTGGCTGTTCCACTCACCACTCCTCAGCTGGGACAGAAGTGGCAAAGTAGATGGGAGTAGAAAAAGCAAGACAAACTTAGAAGAAAGAGCACTGTTGTGATAAGAAAGAACTTAGAAAATTGATTCCTAATGATAAAAGTTTGATACTGATTGTATACCGTTTTTCAACCACTTCTTCAAAGGAAGAATTTCAGATTGGAGAAATAGCTTAGCTTCTGGTTGTTTCTCTGATCTTTTCCCACTGAGTTTGCTATATTTGACTACTGTAGACATTATAAAGGCAGGCTTGGAGAACATGTGTGGTATTTGCTATTCAAAGCCTAGCTTGGGCCAAGATATGTGGGTAAGATGCACTTTTTTCAGGTTTTTTTCTCTTTAATCCTCCAACAAAGATTGATCCCAACTTTGCATGTACGCCTTCTGTTATCCAGATATCTTTGCCAGTCTTTCACATGCTATGTCTGGCCAGTGTTCTCCTTGAAAGATAACTTAAAAATATGCTTTTTTGTTTGTTTAATATCTGAAGAAAAATTGATACTACTGGGGTTGGCTTTATCAACTCAAGTATTTTGGGATGACTTGGTTTCTCTCTGATTCCCTCCCACTCCCCTGTGAAACTGGAGACCCCCAATTGTTTCAACACATTGGTTTGTTTTGGATGGTTTTTTACTTAACTAATCAAAACATTTCTTCATGGGCATTATTTTGATGTGTTAATACCAAGTGAAACTTTTATGCAAGTATTGATATTTCTCCTTGGGAAGAAGAAATCATATTTTTCCCTGTAAAGTAAACATTCTGTGGGCAAGCAACTAAGACCATGTACCCTTGAGTCCTTTGTAATTCTGGCTCCCTTCAATAAGGCCATTTAGCCTAGTAAAAAAAGTTTTAATAAAAATATATAAAATAATCATTTTAAACTTCTTCCTACCCCTTCTCAATATTCAGGTTCTAGAGTTTATAGACTTGCCTACCCTGTGTTTTGACTCTGCATTTTCAAATTATTGTGCTTTCTATCCAAATAGCTGTAGGACTCAAATCCTATCAGATTCTTTTTACAGCTGAAATAACCCTACTGCCTAATATGTGAGGATGTCCTCGTCATACTCTCATCTCCCAATTATTTTTAAGCTCAGTTTTCAAAGTATAAAACTGTAACAGAGCCATAGAAGTAGAAATGCTAGAACCTGCATTTTATTTTATTTATCTTTTATAGGAATGGCATTTTTAAACGCAAGCTTATGTCAGACATTGAACAGTCTCCACACAGGAATGAATGTTTTGATTAAAAGTTATTTAATATCTCTAGTTCCTTGGAATTCTGCCTAAAGCTGGAGATATTCTTAGCTGCAGGTCTTGTACCTTCTTTGACTAGATAGAAAAATGGCTCAGAATCTAGAGGGAATAAATGGCATTCTCAAAATAGTTCCTTGATTGTATAGGTGTTTATATCACAGAAAATACTGATGTGTTGAGAATTAAGGATCAGAAAAAAATGTTGGTAGGGAAGAATGTATCACAGCAGGATCTTTCTATTGCTCCATTGATTGTCAGAGCCTTTTGGTTAAAATCGGGCTTATGGTACTACCACATTCATGTGGCAGGCCTCAAGAATAGAATTCTGTATAATCTGTATTTAGCGTTCTCTTGCATTTGTACTTAGATCAACAAAGGTTAAATAAAAGACATTTAAGCAAGTTAAAATATGATCTTATTTTTTACTGCTTCCAATGTACAATAATGGAGACAGATTCTCATACCACCTAAATGAATAAAAAAGGAAAAAGAAAAATTTTATTCCAAGATACAAATAGAATTTTGACTCAGTAAGTTATTTTAGCTTCAGAGGTAGTTCTGCTCTCAGTACAATCTCTTTTCTTTAACTGTCATCATTTCGAGGTGAAATATTTACAGCACATTGAATTATTTTTCCAGCTTTCTGTCAGCATTTCATGCATTTAGATATTGATGCGACACAGTTAGAAGCCAGGCCCTCCGGACCTGTACTGCATGATGGCATTGTGCTGCTATCATCACAAGATTCCATTTTTCCAACCCCCAAGGTCCTGTCTGTACTTGTTTACAGGTCATCTAGATAGTAACTAGTATGTGTTCAATGGCATGAGCATTATCACGGTAACCTTGGCAACCAAGCTAGCTCTGATTTTAAAACCTCACATTGCTGTATCATAAAATTGGATAACAGAGTTGACATTTAGTTACATGTCTGTCATATAAATTAAGCTCTGAGAATGATTTCCTTTACAGTCATGTGCCTTAATAAGGAAGTAGTAGGCACCAATTAGAACAATTTTATACATGCACATACTATTCCACATTTTGGCACTGCATATATTTCCTCAATTCTTTCTCTGTGATACTGAACTGCAGATATTGTCATACCGTTCTCACTGAGCAAGAATTCATGGTGGCTTTATTTTATGATCAGGATGAATATTATAGCAGAGCTTCATCAGATACCCGATATAAATAGGATTATGAATAATAAAAAAACTTAGCCAAGTAAAAAAAGGTAAAATTCAAAGCATTCTTGGTTTTACTGGATACTGTTATTTATGCTAATTAGAAGTAATACTGAGCTCAGAATATTCCACTAACTAAATCAGAGTCCCAAAGACAAAACATGCTTCCCTTTCATTTTTATATTTATGTATATTTTTATACATATTATTCCAGGACCCAAGAATCTTTGATATCTTTATTTTTGAGGAGATTCTAAACATGCAGATTAATACATTCATCTACTTCGAGTCCTAGATCCTCTTTTATAATTTGGAAATATTTTAATCTCAAGATTTTCCCTCTGTTTACTGTGGTCTGGTGCAGTTTTTCTTGGATATAAATTTAAAGACTCAACCTCTGAATTACTTTTCATGTAAGCACCCTGCAGTTTTCTGCATTGCAAATGATTATTTTTAGAAATTTTATGGCTGCCTGCATATATATTTGCTTGTCTTCATTGATATGTAGGAGGAAGAGCTCATTAATGATTTAAAAAGAAGATATTTTGATTCATTGACTTGATTCTTCTCATTACATAAACAATAAAGGCAATAAATTAACATCTAATAAAATTGTAAGAGTTTATTTCCGAATTTAGCCGCAAGATCTTCTTGAATCCTTGGGCATAACTTTTCCTATGCTTTATATTCTTCTGCCTTAATGAGGATATATTCTTCATCATTCAGCCTATTTTAACCTTGAACAATGGTTTATAATTCCTATTAAAGATACCTTTAGCAGCTATCCATCAGATACCATAACTGAACAACTGTTTTGCAAGACAGTTCTTTGGCTTCTGTAATGGTAAGTTATTATGTAAAAATAGAAGATTCTATGTCAAAAATAACTATAAAGCAATTTTTCTTTTCTCCCTGTACCTGCTATGTTGTATATAACACTTGAGAAATCTGCTTCCAGTATTTTCTTATCTTATTAGCCATCCATCTAATTCTTGCCTAGTTGTATGATAAATATTTTCTTGCCTTATACCTAGTAAAGAGTCAAAATTCCTGCAAATTCAGGATTTTTCATTTTGGAAACAGATAAGTGGTTGTGCTTTCTACATGTGTGCTTAAGTGGGAAGAAGGGCAGAAATCCCTCTGTATATTTGCTGATTCTGTACAGCAAATACTTGGGACATTTTCAGTAATGTTTAAACTATTTGCTTTATCTCATTGGGTTGAGTCATCACCACCTTTATGTTTAAACTGGCAAAAGGGAGTTTTATTATTTTCTTTCATCTTGAAACTATTTCTTGTGATGAACAGAAATAGTTCAGCATGTTGTGGTTCCAGGACTGTTAAGTTTGGGTAACCATCCCTACAGTAAAATAACTTCATTGGAAACATTTCGATGCGTAAGCATTCTGCAGTGTTGGTGCCGGAATGTGGGGGCTTAGGCTGTTTGCATGACTCCAAGATGTATTTTAATATCTAATCTTTTTTTTTTTAATTGTGACATGATATGGCATTAGATGGGTTGGGGAGTGGAGGAACCATAATGGTAAAAGGAAAACAGAAAGTTAAAATTCAATACAAGCTTCTTTTGTGATTTCCTTTTAGGTCTGATGTTGTGGTCCTCTGTTTTTCGATCGCTAATCCCAGCTCCCTCAATCACGTGAAAACCATGTGGTATCAAGAAATCAAGCACTTTTGTCCTCGCACGCCTGTCATCCTTGTTGGCTGCCAGCTAGATCTCCGCTATGCCGATCTGGATGCTGTTAATCGAGCCAGACGCCCGTTAGCAAGGTAAACCAAGGGACTCAGTGTTGACTGCGCTGGCCAAAATAAAATTTAGAGGTAGCAGGTGTCTCTGTAGTTGTTGGCTGCCAGCTAGATCTCCGCTATGCCGATCTGGATGCTGTTAATCGAGCCAGACGCCCATTAGCAAGGTAAACCAAGGGACTCAGTGTTGACTGCGCTGGCCAAAATAAAATTTAGAGGTAGCAGGTGTCTCTGTAGTTCAGTGTTCTGTTCTTCAGAGGCTCTGGTTAGCCCCTTAATCATGAGGGGATGTGCCCTGACCCCTTCGCACACACTATCTTCTCTTAGGTTGGAACCCACTTTTGTAAAACACTTGTCCAGTATTTGAAGTAAATTCTGTAATTACAAAATGGTGTGTATAAAAGAGCTTTGAAATTTGTAAAGTATCAGACAAAATGTTAGCAACCCATCATAATGTCATTCTTGATATTATGACTATTATAATTAAGTTAATTGACACTCAGAGTAATCAGCCACAGTTCTTGGCCCCGGGGAACATTAGGTTCATACAAATACAGATATGCAAGTGTGTCTCTCATCCTCCTCCTATTCCTCAGTCCAACCTGTGAGAGTATTTTATTCCTAAGATGAATGTCCAGTTTTTAAAAATAATTTGGACCATAATTGAAAAAAAAGCACTGCTTTTTAAATGTCTCTAGTGATTATGTAAAATGTGGTTATCAATTTTGGGGGGAAATAAGAATTTCTAAAACACTGTGCTCCCTCAAATTCCCGTGATAAAAAACAATTGTGTATGTTTTCCATGTTTACATTTTTTGCTGGAGAGCATAGCTTTTAAAAAATTTTTGGTATTAATACCTTCCTTTGATGTTTGCCTGATAGGCTTACTGATAAGATTTTATATGGACACAAACTTTTTAAACTCACAAACCTTCAATTCTTAAATGCATGGACTAGGAACTGACTATTAGGAGCCACATAGAAGGAATGGAGACTTGCAGTGAATGAGAGACTGCCCCTGGCCTCAGGAACTTTTCATGTAAAGGAATAGGTTAGGATAATCAGGACTCACAACCATGGATGCACGGAGAACTGGAGGTGGGTCACAGAGCTACAGTGGACAGTGGTGGGGACAGTCCCTTCTTTAGAGCAGTTCTGAGAAGATTTCATGCAGGAGGTGGTATCTGACCTAAGCCTTGAAGAGTTTCAGTTAGTAAATACCCAGTCAGTCCTAGGAACAAGGAACACAGTGCCTGCCGGAGCAAAATTTGAAGTTAAAACTTCTTCCCCACACTTCCCTTTCACCTTTGCCAACACCCTACAGTTTCTCCATCCAGGTCTTCAAATCCAAATTCTGCCCAGTGTCACCTTTTTTCTCCTAAGACCAGTGCCTGTCATACACATTACCTTTGGTGTTGAAGGCCAAATATTTATTTTTTAAGAGGATCAATTCCTAAGAGTACGTTTTAGAATCAAGTGTGTTTGTGAAGAATGTAACAATAAGTCACATCTTGCCCATGTTCTGGAACCCATCTGTTCCGTTCACGTGGTTATGCCATAACCACAGCACTATACTGCTTATACTGCTTCTAAAGTCTTGTCCTCCCTGGGTTTGATTAGATCATAAAGGGGCCTCGTGTGCCAGCCTAAAAGGTGTGGACTTTATTCTATGGGCCTTGTGGAATCAGAGGAAATTAAGACAGAATTGCCACCAAGTCATGCTTGTATTATGTAAGCACTTTTCTTGCAGCAATGAAGACCGTGGCTAAAATGTGGAGAGTGTAAAGAAAGACCAGTTAAGAGCAAAAGATGATGAGGGTGTGATGAAGGGAATGGTGGAAAAGAGAGAAAGACATGAAAGAGGACTCACAAATCCAGTAAAGGAAACTTAGTGAGCCGCTGGATGTTGATTATTTAACTAGCAGTGGGACAGTCTAAACTCTTAACTGTTTAGCAGAGGTCTCTCAGCAACTTGCAAATGTGACCTTAAGTAAACCCTATAAACTGTCTGCCTGTTTTCTCAGAATATAGAATGAAAATAACACCTCATAGGATTATTGTGAGGCTCGAATGAATATGCCTATGGATGCATTTTAAAGTTATAAAGCAAAATTTAAGCATAAGGTGGTAGTGATGAAGATGATGGTAGTAATGATGATAATAGCTAAATTTATCAGGCATTTACTGGGGACCAAGCACCATGCTAAGCTTATCTCATTTAAACTTTTCGATGGTCCTTTAAGATATAGGTACTTATTATTATTATTACTTATTATTATTATACAGATGGGAAAACCAAGGTTTAAAGAGGTTGAGTAACTTGACCAAGATCAAATATCTAGTAAAAGGCTGATACTTCTCGTACTGTGGTTACTACTGAAAGCCTTTTTTTCTGCAGTCATAACTCCTTTCTATTTGAAAAACTCAAAAGTGGTGTAGATTTTTCAAGAGCTTTAGTAAAAACCCTAATGAGATTTTAAATGTTTAATTCAACTGGATGCTTACATGGGCCCTGGTTACTATTTTTTTTTTCCTAAAATAAGGCTGATTATAATTTTTAAAATATTCTATTTCAGACCCATAAAGAGGGGGGATATTTTGCCCCCAGAAAAAGGCCGAGAGGTTGCAAAGGAGCTTGGCATACCATACTATGAAACAAGTGTATTTGACCAGTTTGGAATCAAGGACGTGTTTGACAACGCGATCCGAGCAGCGCTGATTTCCCGCCGGCACCTGCAGTTCTGGAAATCCCACTTAAAGAAGGTCCAGAAACCTTTGCTTCAGGCACCCTTCCTACCTCCAAAAGCCCCTCCGCCGGTCATCAAAATTCCAGAGTGCCCTAACACGGGGACAAATGAAGCTGCCTGTTTACTGAACAATCCTCTGTGTGCCGACGTCCTGTTTGTCCTTCAGGACCAGGAGCGCATCTTTGCACATCGAATTTACCTCGCTACCTCTTCTTCCAAATTTTATGATCTTTTTTTAATGGAATGTGAAGAATCCCCAAACTGGGGGGAAGGAGCTTGTGAGAAAGAGAAGCAGAGCAGGGATTTCCAGGGGCGGACACTGAGTCTTGACCCAGAGGAGGAAAGGGAAGAAGGCCCTCCAAGGACACCGCAGGCCGATCAGTGGAAGTCCTCAAGCAAGAACCTGTTGGGGACTGTGGGCATGGAAGCCGAGGGCTCGATTCCCGAGACGCAGACTTTGTCAGGCTGGAGCAAGGGGTTTGTTGGCATGCACAAGGAAATGCAAGTCAATCCCATCTCAAAACGCGTGGGCCCCATGACTGTGGTCAGGATGGACTCGTCGGTCCAGCCAGGCCCTTTCCGGACCCTGCTCCAGTTTCTTTATACGGGGCAACTGGATGAGAAGGAAAAGGATCTGGTGGGCCTGGCTCAGATCGCAGAGGTCCTGGAGATGTTTGATTTGAGGATGATGGTAGAAAACATCATGAACAAGGAAGCCTTCATGAACCAGGAGATTACGAAAGCCTTTCACGTCAGGAAGGCCAATCGGATAAAAGAGTGTCTCAGCAAGGGGACGTTCTCAGGTGAGTGGGGTTGTGGCAGAGCCATCAGTACCTCTGGTTGTGTTTTACCAAACGTTAGCCGAACACAAGCAGGGAAAGGATAACCGTTGCTAACATTTGTAAGTGCTTATTTTTTTCCATGTACTTTTCTATGCTACAGGTATTAACATATTTCTCATTCAGACTTACTATTCTCTCAGTTTTGTAGATGGGGAAGCCGAGGGACAGTGAGGTTAGGTAACTTGCCCCTGATCACACAGATAATAATGGTAGAGCCAGGACTTGAACCAACATGGCACCACGCGGCCCCTCAGGGTAGATCAGGTACCCCTAAGCCTGTCTCCAGCCAACTCGATGCTTATGATTTCCCCTGAGGACCCATTCTCTGCCACTTCTATTCTCCACTGACCCTTCAGCACTTACCCTTTACAAAAATCAGTGACCTCAGATCATGAGGCCACGGAAGTCCTTGAGGCAATCTTGGTGGCCCTCTGCATTCCCGAAGGCCCGTCTCATCTGTTTTCATCTGCTCTCTGTTTCTGTCCCCACACTCTTTGGCCCTGCTCCTCCGTAGTGTTCTTGCCCCTCCTTCGTCTTTGAGAATTATGCCCCATGCTGCCCTCAGCGCCCTCCCGTAAGTGCTTGAGCACACTGGTGGCCTGTGTCTATGGTGCTGACCCACGTGTCCTACGTGGGTCACAGGCTCACATTGTCCCATGTGCCTGTACTGTGTTTGTTCTGAAATTGCTGGGTGTGTTTGGGTGTGGCTTTTGTTGTGAAAAGTTAACTTTCTGACTTCTACTTATATGGGTACCTCTATTTCTGTCTTTATCTTTCATAATCTCTGCTGTGGTGCGTGCTATACAATAAGCGGTTACTGAGTCTGTTTATTAATTTTAAAGTTTATGAGTAATAAATATTTACTCCAATCACTGGCCATCGTGGTGCAGTAGCAGTCTTGAAAGTTAATGAAAAGAATCTGTTACAAACCTACAGTAAATTAAAACAATGGACCTTAGGTGAAATTGATCAAATCACCCTCACCTTACTGCAGAGACATAACCAAATACAGGGTGGGAGCCTTGATTGGATTCTGGGGGGGGGTTTTGTTTGGTTTTTTTTTAAGGCTATGAAACACAATTTAGGGATAATTAGAGAAATTTAAATATGAACTAGATAGTGGATGATATTAGGGAATTATTTTTAATTTTCTTAGGTGTGATTGTGGTATGGCCATTGAGGAGAATGTTCTTATTTTTAGAATATGTGTGATAAAGTAGTTAGGAGTGAAGTATCTGCTATCTGTTAAAAAAAAGTCTGCACACAAATAAAAATATATAAAAATACACATACAGTTAAAGCAAACATGGCAAAATGTTAACAATGGATAAGTGAGTGATCGTTGTACTATTCTTTCCACCATTCTATATGTTTGAAATTTTTCATAATAAGGAGGAGGAAAAATGTTCCTCTCTTTTGTATTACTTTCTTGTTCAGAGAATTGGTGTTGTGACCACACGTGGAACTTTAAAGGCTTGCTGCTTAATGCAGGAATTGGGTGTGCCAGAGGTGGGGCTGACATGAAATCAGTAAGTAAAGATATGGAAGAGAGGGCGAGAGAGATGCAGAGGGACAGGCGCGGGTGGAGCGGAGCCTTGGCGACAGCTCTCAGGGAAGCAGGCTCACGGTTGTTTTCTCTGTCCTTTGGCAGATGTGACATTTAAATTGGATGATGGAGCCATCAGTGCCCACAAGCCACTGCTGATCTGTAGCTGCGAGTGGATGGCTGCCATGTTCGGGGGGTCGTTTGTGGAAAGCACCAACAGTGAGGTATGTGCCTTACTAAAAGCCCAGAGGCATCTTTATGAATGAGTGGGTGCGTGTGTATTTATAGAAAGGGCTTAATGCCCCAGATGACATCAATTCTTCAGCCGCCTCCATGAAACAGTTCCCTGGGCAGTGCTTGAGGGTTAGGTCACCCTTTCCTCAATTTGGCAGCTATGAGGAGCTGCTGTTTATCAGTCACTTGTGTGTGTGTGCGCACGCAAGTGCTTCCCACACAGCCCATCCTTTCATCCCCACATCTCCCCTTGCCAACGAAGACATCAGCTGTACCTTTTAGCAAATGTCACCTTGCAAGGTACTATCCAAATCAAGTACAAGAGGGACAGACTGTCTTCCAGAAGCTCAGGAAACTTAAAAGAGTTCCTCAGTCACTTAAGTCCTGGGCTCGGCGCTGCTGCTAACCTGACAGGGAACCTTAAGAAGCCACATCCTGGTGCCTCAGTATCTTCATTTGCCAAATGAGGGATGCACTAGAACATCTTGGAGGTTCCCTTGAGCTACAACACTCCCCAAGACTCTACCCAGACCTCTCCACCATAGTGAGGGGACATTCAGGTTGCTTAATGTGAGGAAACAGTAATGGAGCCAGTGGTTACTCCTGTGAACATGCTTCTCGAAGTACTTAGGTCTAGTGCAAGCAGCTGGGTCACCTGTCAGCCGCTAGGCCTATCTCCAAAGAAAGGATGTCCTTACAGCAGAGCAAGCAGTATCTCAGAGACCCTATGTCTTTATCTTCTTACAAACTCTGTTGGAAAAGAAAAAAAGAATTCTATTGAAGCACTACTAACTTTAGGAGTGAGCAAGCATTTTTGTTGAGTTTTGCAAGTATTTTTTAACATCTTTTTTTCAGAAAACATGGGGACACCCCGTCAAGTTTATTGTCCTAAGAGGCTTGTTTTGCTTATCTCAGCATCTCTCCAAACTTTTAAAAGAAATACAGAAAACAATAGCTCTCTTTTCAAAAGGGGCACTCCCACAAGAAATCTAAGCACCCCCGTGGTGACCCAGGAGCCTGGATTTGCATCCCCAAGTAGGGAAACAGAATCCTAGAATCACAAGCCTGGCATGGCTGGGGCTGAGAAGGTCACTAGGCCACCCTCCTGCTTCCAGAACAAACTGTAGCTGCTCCTAAACCAACCCCCAGCAAAGGCTGTCTGCTGTTTGGGGAAAAGACATTAGAATTATCCCGATGACCTCTGCTGGTGTCTAACAGCCTTTATAAATCAGGAGGTTCACTAATCAAAGTCTCTCCTGTACGGCCAAAGGCATTTTGGAGCGTTGTTACTGAGACTACTGCAGCATAGTGGAAGCCTCACAGTTAAGGGGCTGTGGGGCTCAACTCACAACCCCTTCACTTTCAAGTTGTGTGGCCTTGGGCAAGTGACTTAACCTTTCTGAGCTCCAGTGCCGCCATCTGGAAAACACAATAATAACCCATAGTGTGCTTGTAAGGTGTAAGAGTCAATACTTGCAAAGCACCTCGCAAGCATTAAATAAATGGTAGCTGCCACTAGTCTCATTTTGCTGTTGTTGGTGGTGATGCCATTCTTTCCCTTTTACTTCCAAGAAGAATGTGGGGTAGTCACTGATTAATAAAACCTCATCCAATTGGCATGTTACCCACTTCAGTAATCTCCAGAGGTAAAGAGCTCGGAGGCTTGCTCCCCTTACTTTTCCAGCTCACTTAAATGCCCGCTGATCGTGCAGCAGAGGGCCTGCTATAACTGAGCAGGGAGAAGTTGATCAAGGTCAGGAATCCAGGCAGAAAGGGACACTGTCAGAGCTGACCTCCCGAATGCTAATCCCCTTGATCCCTTCCCAGAATGGAGCGTAATCGTCTCCAGATTAAAATGTGCAGTCGAGGTGACCAAAACAAAAACTTGGCAGTGAATGGGAACGCACATGTATATATGGTTGTTTAATAGTCTCTCCTGGAGGCGGTCACCTGTTTCAGCCGCCTGGAAAGACTAGATCACTCACCACGTAGAACTGTAGCTGAGACTAACAGGCACGTATAGATTCAGCCCAGCTCAAAAGACAGAGACTATAGAACCAAGCAACCAAAGGTCTGTGTCAAAATTCTTTTAGCCAATATATTAAGAATGCCACGGGGCCGGCCCGGTGGCACACTGGAGAGTGTGCCGCTTGGGAGCATGGCGGCGCTCCCACCGAGGGTTCGGATCCCATGTGGAGACTGGTTCCCGCTCACTGGCTGAGCGCGGCGCGGGTGCAACACCGAGGGTTGCGATCCCGTTGCCGGTCCCCGGTACGGGCACGACACCGAGGGTTGCAATCCCGTTACCGGTCAGTAAAAAAGACAAAAAGGAAAAAAAGAATGCCACGAACTGTTGATATTTCCACCCTTGCCTGCCCCTTCTCTTTATTTCCAGTGTAGACTGTAATGTAAGAGTTATGAACTGTAGTCTCAGCTTGACCTTGGGCAAGCAACCAACCCTCTCTAAACCTGTTTCCTCATCTATAAAATGGGGATAACAAAAGAACTTTCTTCAAAGGGCAGATAAGGCATGAGAATTTGGTGCCTAGAACATACGTGTACTCAACAAATGTTAGTGACTATTATCCTGGAGTATTCTTATTGAATTCTTTCCATGACAGATGGGTAAAAAGTTCTTGTCCCCTGACAGCTCTAAGTTAAAAAGCCCCCAGTTCCCTTTCTAAACTAGGAAAGTATGATACAGGTGGTTATAGGAGTAGGGAAGAGCACTCAGGTGAACACTCCATAAATGCTCTATGATTGACTTAGATGTGTATTCACATGTGGGATTTGGCCTTTCTAGGCCACCTTTTATTGTCTTGTGAAAATCTGAAATTCTAACTTCCCCTACGAAAATCAGCCGATTTTTTTTTTTTTTTTTTTTTTTTTGGCATTAATAGAATTCACATCCATATCTGGAAAAGAATAAAATATGCTTATTAAAATTACTTTAACTTTTTTGTCATTTAATATTCAAGAAGACACTGTATTTTACTTATATTTTTCCTCATTACTTTAAATGTAGCAGTAAGCATAATTCTCTCCCCAGAGGCACTCAGCAAGTGGTTCATTATAAATGCATGCCTGGGTTGTAGTAAGCAATGCTCTGGATCTAGAATACTTTTTCATTCTCTATGAGACCATCTCTAATTATAAGCCTAATAGTCTGAGCTAATCTTCCCAATTAAAATTTTAAACCAACTGAACTAAATATGGACATTGTTTAGGGTGGCATTATATTCTCTTTCATTACTTTTTTTTTTTTAAGCTACATCTAGCAGGTAGGATGCAAAATTTTTTATTCCATTTCTTGTGTAGCTTTATTTGTATTATTTTTTAAAGTGCTACAAAAAGGTCTGTCTGTTGTTAAACTGTTAATCATAAATGTCGAAATCACAGAAAAAGGCTTTCAAAAAAAATTAGCCATAGGAAAAAAAATACATGTTCTGAAAGTATTTTCAGTTTATTATCATTTGATGGTTACTTCTAGGGGTCTCTAACATTATTTGCCCCCCAAAAAATTCATTTTGAAAATGATTAATATCATATTAAGCAAAAAGGAAACAGCAGGTCATGGGTGATTACAAATGTCAGAACACTCTGGGGACACTGGGAATTTTGGGTCAGGGCGCTCACTGGAATCTGGTATCTCCTTCTGCCAGAAATAACTTTTTTATATTTAGGATGTCCATTTTGCCATTTGTATTTCTAACAGGACTTTTTTTCTTTAAGCAATGATTTAGAATACATTCTTTACCAAAAACTGCTAACATTAATCTGAATATTTTCAAAGCCCAGAGCCACAGTGAAAAAGAAAAAATTTTAGATAGCATCCATTCCAAATTCCTCCCATAAAAATATGAGGAAATTAAGGGTAGGAGAGGTTGAGTGATTTATCAAAGGTCACACAGCATTTTAGTGACATATCCCTGGGGTTGCCCCAGACTTTTGCTCTGTCCCCAAAGGCATTGTTTTCAGAAGCAGCAGATATCCCCATCTCTGAGCGAGTAGGTGTTTGTAGGAAGCTCTGGGATTTCTTATATTAACAATTACTAACATCTTATAGCACTTAGCACTTTGTAAAATGTGGATACTTTCACTATCAAAATGGTTCAAATTTTAAAGTTTTGCAACTTAATTAACCTTCAGTTATCTAGAAAATTGTACTAATCCAAACATTATTCTAGAGAAATGAAATGTCATCATGTGTTCATACACACAGAAACAAGTTTGTGTGTGTATCTATAAATAAATTCATTATCTAAGACAAATGCATGTGTATATAAATGTCTATGTATATAAGCATACACACAAGTATAACTGGTGTCAGACTCACTTGAATAGCAGTTATTTGTATGTAGATACAGCTGGTTGAAGGGAGGAATACCAGTCCAACATCTGTATGCTGCAGATGACCCAGCATGTACAATGGCTTCTTTATTTTAAAATAATAATATTGTTAATAGTTTCTACTCATCGAGTTCTATCTATTGTAGAGGTAACTCTAGAAACTTGAAATGATCACGCTTATCACATCATTTATGTTAATGATCTATGCAGCTTATTTATGGAATCATAATTGTTGTTTTCACTGACGAGGTCTAAAAGCGGGGGAGGGTAAGTTTCTTAATATTTTCTAGAAGTTTTTCTGGGCCTTCCCTATGATACATTAAGGGACAGCTCTGCCTATCTGAAAGGATGTTGTTTCTTCTCTGAGGTGTCTGTTGGCTGCACAGGAGAATAACATAGAAGGTTTCTATAGCTTAAACAATTCTTAAACAATTTCATAATATGCATTTTCCATGAACTTTTTGAAGAACCCTCATATGATATATAGATATAATCATGTATGTATATGTAATCATATATAATATATAGATATGTATCTTTATATGCATCTTTATATGCATTTATATTTATATAGAGATTTATTAAGTACATGAACCAAGAAGTTCATAACTGTTCATCCTTTTGAATGAGAAATCTAGTTCTTAAAAACCGTTAGTGAAGGGCCGGCCCGGTGGCGCACTGGATAAGTGCGCCACTTGGGAAGCACGGCGGCGCTCCCGCCCGAGGGTTCGGATCCCACATACAGACCAGTTCCCGCTCACTGGCTGAGCGAGGCGCGGGAGCAACACCGAGGGTTGCGATCCCGTTGCCGGTCCCCGGTCCAGTACGGGGGCGACACTGAGGGTTGCGATCGTTGCCGGACACGGAAAAAGACAAAAGACAAAAGACAAAAAAAAAAACCCGTTACTGAAATATGGTGCCTTATTGTTCTGTAACCCAAACCTTTGCTTCCTTGCCATTAAGGGTTTCCAGTAGTGCACAGCAATTCTGAACATAGACTTTAGAATTATACTACCTGGGTTTAAATCCCAATCTCTACTAACTATCTCTGTGACCTTGGACACAAGACTTAACTCCCTGAACCTCAATTTCCTTGTCTCTAAAATGGCAAAAATAATAGTCTCTTCCTCCTAGGGCAGATATAAGGATCAAACTAGATAGTGCTGTGGAAAGCTTAGCACAATGCCTGGTGAATAGAAGGTCTTCAATTAAGGTTAGTTATTATAATCATCAATATTACCATAGTAAACACAATCTAGCCATTCTGTACTACTCTGGGGCCTGTCTCATGGGTTAAAGACTGAAAATAAAGAGTAGCTGCTATACAGCATACATCCCCATTGATCCATGCCCATTTGTCTGGAACTCTGCCTCCCAGGCAGGCCCTGACTCTCCAGTAAACTCTAGCATGCATGTGTACACACAACAACTACAGGTACTCAGGAAGGAGAGGGCGAGTCCTACAGGGGACAGTTCACCATACCCAACCAACTACTCCCCCACGTGTCCCAGGCAAGGACTCCTTTGGATTCTCTGCTTCTACCAGTACCTGATAACATTTCAGTGGTTCCGAATCCATGTGGTTGTAGGAAAAACACAATAAAGCGTATATATCGTGCTAGCATATACTGACAGAATGTCGAAATCAAGCCAGTCACTGTGGCAGCGAGGGTGGTTGCTCATCCTCTATTTTGACATCTTAGAGAGCTGGGCTCTGCCACATGTCCACAACAGTGTGTCTGCAGCTCCACTCCCCTCCCTCCAACACTTGTCACGTTGCTAGGAGATTTCTTTTTCCACAATAGAGTATTATACGGTGCTTGGCAAATAGGGCCCCTAATGTCATCATACATTTACAGCCCATTTGTCTGATTTATAAGTCCAAATAGCCATTTAAAAATTCCAAATCAGGCTTTGTCAGGCAACTCCACTCGTTTGTCATCTACAGATCAAAACTGTTACGTTTAAAGCCATAAATACTGAATGACTTCTATGCACAATCTCAAAGCAGGTGTCCGAGACTCGCCAATATCAAGTCACACAGTTGGGATATCTATAAGCAGCACAGCCTGAAAATGTGCTCACTCCCTGCTTTCTTCAGCAGAATTTAGCTTTTCATATAATATTTCAGGTATGTCTCCCGAACATAAACAAGATGTCAATGCAAGCGGTATTGGATTATCTCTATAACAAGCAGTTGTCACCTAACTTGGACCTGGACCCACTGGAATTAATTGCCTTGGCAAACAGATTTTGCCTGCCACACTTGGTTGCACTTGCAGGTAAGGCTGATGACTCAAGGCCATGCAGTGTCTGACTGTTATATTTATCAAAATCACATTTAAACAAAAATAATATTTCCAGGGAATAAAAATATTTTTTTATCACCCAAAATAGGACTGTCTCATGCAGGGTGATATGAATTGATCAAATGTATCAGACAGCCCAATTCTATTCCACAAATATTTCTTAGCACCTACTTTGCAGCAGGTCCCGTTAGGTGAGGCAAATGTAAAGATTGGTAAGGTATGACCTCTACCCTTGACGCACATGCTCTATGCTAGCTGAATCATTTGTGGGCTATGGAATTTGAAATTAAACTATTCTGTCTGCATTATCCCCCTAATGTGTACACAGATACTGTCTTTAAGAAAAAGGCAGTAGATGCAGAGGTTAAGAACAAAGACCACAGAGCCAGACTGCCAGGTTCAATTCCTGGCTCTGCCATTTACTGGCTGGGTGACTTTGCCCTTTATTTGACTGTAGCTGTGTGTCTAAGCATTCTCTCTCTTTAAAATGGAGATATTCTACCATAGAGTTGTTATGAAGATTAAATGAGTTAAAATATATAAAGTCCTTAGAACAGTGTCTGGCACATAGTAAGCATTATATAAGTGGTTTTCTTAAAGCTATTTTAGAAAATGTTCTGACATTGTCAGGTTCATTTTGGGAGACAGAGAAGAAGGGAGACTTGGCTTAACTTCAGAAAATCTTATGTATCATTTCTTGGTAAGCTGAAGCAGGTCTACATAGGAAATGTGCATTTAAATATCTTTTTCTTGAATTTAAACCTTCAGCTTTATTCACCAGAGGTGTCAATTCACAATCTGGGTGTTTATCACTATATTTAGTTGATTCCTGTTGACCAGGAAAGCAGAGACGGTGCCTGTCTTGTTCGTGGGCCAGTCCCCTGCATGTAAAAAAGTGTCTGAGCATATTAAGTTCTCAATAAATATGTGTTGAATAATCCAGTGAATGAAGATGAACATATGAACAAACCAACCAGTCCTATCTGCCCTCAACTTTTTGGCATTGTGTTTGGAAAAAAGATTTTTCATGCTCCAGGTTGCTGCTACACACAACTTGCCAGAGATCAACGTATTCTCTTCCCCCGATTTCTTCCCCCATTGGATAGAAAGAGTTGATACATCACTATCAGATTTTTTTTTAAAACTGTTTTTAACCCAATATACCTGAAGTTACAGATCCAAATGAATGTACTACTTTTTAAATACTAACTCTAGGCAGCTTCAGTGGGCAAGCCCTTTTTTTTTGGCCTCCAGAAATATGAGTTCCAATCCATTTAACTAAACTATCCACAGGTTTTACAAGTATTTGTCCCTTGAGGATAAATTCAATCTTTTTGAAATGGGCAAAAGTAATTTGGAGCCTAATCTGTCAAACAGGGTATGTGATCAGTCTCAGAGAAAGGCCATTTTTGCTTAAATATTAAGTCTGGCAATGAAAACATAGGATTTATTTATCCATAAAAGTTTTTCTTTTTTTAACTGACCCAAAGAAAGCTTCTTGTGTGACATCCAGACTTCCGCATACGTTTAGTTTTATTAAATGTTGTTATTGATGTTATGATTATTAAATGTACATAAGATGGTTCCTTTAATCATTTATAGTATCTGGTGGATACTGTCTAGTATACAGTATTTAGAACTTGGTGTTTAAAAGTGAGTTTCTGGCGTGAAAATGCTTTATGAGCCAGTGTTAAATGGATATTAAGAAATGTTGCAGTTATCTAAACTTAAAGAGCCTGGATGACTTCTCCAGGAAATTTAGTTCCAAATAGTTCTGTGTCTGTCAATCTGACTGAGGAAGGTGGTGCCAGAGATACCATTCAATTCCAGATGCCTTATTGTCCAGACATAGACATACCAACTAACAAGTATGCAGAGCCGGAGCAGAGGGTAGGCTTGATTTGGACACTCTCCTGCATTAGGAGAACATACGCAACCCTAGAGAGGACATAGGCATCAAAGAGCTAGAAATGCTGGGCCAAGGCATACCCACATATGTCAATCCCAGAAGCAGGTGACAGCCCAGACAGAGGAAAGAGATGGTTAGCTCAGTACCAGAACCACAATTTAAATTCAATTTAGAAGCCTTGCACACAGCTCCCAAGCAGAAACGCCTCTCCCAACTGGGTTTTTGTTACTTTTGGCTGAAGGTCTCCCCAGACTTTGTAATCAAAGAGGTTGCACAATATGTCATCCATTCGTAGCTATTGAGACAGACATGTGCATTCGCCTTTTTAATGTCCCCCACAGACTTATTCCTCTGTCATGCAGTCTCTCCACTGTCAGGGGTTATTGAGAATTGGACCGATATGAGTGGGGAAACTGTCAAACAGGAATGTGTCTAGAGGATTCTAGGGAGGTGCTAGACTGTCTAGAGCTACACTGTCCAGTAGAACTTACTGCAATGAGGAAAACCTTTTATACATTTGGACAAATCATTGTCCAATACAGTGGCCATATGTGGCTGTTGAGTACTTCATGTGGCTAGTGTGACTGAGGAACTGAACTTTTAATTTCATTTAATTTTAATTAATTTAAGTTAAAATAGTCTCCTGTGGCCAGTGGTTACCATCCTGGACAGGACAGTGCTAGTATGTCTGGCTATCTCAGAAGCCCGAGCAAGAGTCCCCAGAGATGTCAGTACGATGGCTGGAGACCAGAACTCTGCGTACTGAAAGGCACACATCAGAATGGACCCTGTGTCCAGTTCAGATGGCTGTCCAGAGCTGTGTCCTATATTTCCTCCTTTCTTACGTAGTCCCAGAGCACCCTGCCAGGCAAGATGTCTGGCGTGCAGGGCATGGTTTCACGTCCTCCTGCCCCTCTCTTTCCTCAGAGCAGCACGCTGTGCAGGAGCTGACCAAGGCCGCTGTGAGTGGTGTGGGCATCGATGGGGAAGTGCTGTCCTATCTGGAATTGGCCCAGGTTTGTAACAGTTTGCTTTTCACCTTTTCAGTGTGTTCAACCAGTTCATTTAATGCTGATGAAACATTCCACTGTTGCATCTGTCTAAATAAAGATGTCACCACTGAGTCACAGAGGCCCCCCGTGTACACTGAGATCTGAGAGTTTTACATTTCATGCACCATTCAGCTTGCTGGGCATCGTTTGAAAAACCAAGGACCCCATGCCCACACCAGTCCCACTGTCCCCTAAGGCACCGACTTCGCACATGGAAGAACCACTTGGGACATGATGAGGGGTGGGGCAGGTCTCTCTCCTTTGAATTCTTGGACACGTATTTGGCCAAGAGTAGACAGTTTCTAGAATTCCATGAAGCCTATAATGGCCCCTGTTAACAAATATCTCACTGCAGCTCCCCTGGAGTTTTCTAAAATTAGTATTTTTTCATATTGATATGGTAATTCCATAATCCCAATACACTCTTGCAGTCTTCTCCCAGAGAAGGACCAAGATTCGGTTTCAGTTTTATAACTGACGAACCTCCTCAAGGCACAAAGCCGAACTCTGCCTCAGTTTCTTCATTCAAAGAAATGGGGATGGTAATTCACACCCTACCAGCCTTACACATTATTGTGAGAATCACGTAGTAGAGGGCGTTCAGGAGCGAGCCCTGGAGAGCAGAAGCCCTCTCACGACGCAAGGCACACACGTAGAATGTCCAGCCCTGGCACAGACTGATTCATGAGGAGTTACCACTCGGAGAGAACTGAGAGGAAACTCCTCAGTCTTTTCTTCAGCCTGTTGGGTTTGGCTCTCTTTGTTCCCTGTGTCAATTAGGGCCATGGCTTACTAAGTCCTAGGCCAGGCCGTTTAAATCAGTATTTCCTAATCAAGGGAGAGGAGGTGGCAGACAGCAGGTGTTGCCCAGACCATGCCAACTGTGGCCAGAGGAGATGGCGCAGGCTCAGAAAGGAGGGAGGTGGACTGGCCTTCCCAGCAGCCTGTTCATTCCCACTTCACGTGTAACAGATGTGTGTTATTTTCTCCCCAAGTACGGGCACCACCCTAGGCAGAGGACGTGTACATACAAGCAGGAGATTAGATTCTCTGCTCTCGGGGCAGTCGGAGGCAAGGGAGAGAAAGAAACGGACACAAATACAAATTATGAAAATCCAGTGAGGAAAACAGTCTAATAGCGGGTACAGTAAAAAACTGAGAACAGACTCTACTGCAGTAGAATCTGCAAGTCCCCATCAAAACTGGCGGTCCACACTTGGAATCTGGCGTCTTTTGAAACAGGCCTGGGGGACAGTTTATGACTTGAGCTCTCTCTATGAGTGTTCCTCCTAGAGAAAACTGAAATGACCCAGAATTTCATGCAGGGCCAGTTCACTTGAGGTAATGATTTGCAGTTGTGTCTGTTTGTTTGCTCTGTGTTCCCCCCTCTCTCACCCACCCCTCTCCCCCCTACACACACACCCTGCAAGGAAATAATACAATTACTGCCAAGCCCTGACAAGCTGCGGTAGCAAGAGTTTAACATGGGCTGTCCCACGTCTAAGCTCGTTCATCAGACCCTAACCCAGTGTTGTGCTGGTGATTTCACAGTCAGCTTGGGGGCAGTGGGACCCTGATCTGTTGCATTTTCCAGTTTCCATGGTGTAAGTACTCCCACTGTGGCCGATTATAACAACATGAAGTCACTGATGTCAGAGTAGGGAAGAAATGCACACACTGGCTCTCTTTGGTGGTACAAGCCAACCCGGCACACCACTGCTCCAATCTTAAGTTCAGAGAGAAACCTAACGTCAAGAGAAGTTGGAAGCACAGCTAAAACTGTCTCTGATGTGAGGGGTTGTGATTTGCAGAGAGTCTCTTGAGTGGGTTTCTGAGGATTTTGGCTTTTCTGTTGGCCTTTGCAGTGGATACAGGCCACAGGGGAACCATGCTGAAGGTTCCAGGCTTTCACCTGACCAAAGAAACACCAGTAGCAACAGACAACAGAACAGATGTCTAAGGACAGGGACAGAAAGAGTAAGGGGTGGGGGCAGTCCTGCCAGGTCTGGGGAGGGGATGGGGAGTTGACTGTCGATTTTTGAGCATCATTTCTTTTCCTGTTACAACTACCTCAGCTGTGACCTCCCTTTTCTGAGCACCTGCTCAGAAAGAAGGGTGGCATTTGGATCCCCCCTCCCCTGCCCATACCAAGCACCTGCTCTTCTTACATAACCAAAGGACAGGTGTAAGGACAATCACACATTCCGCAGTCTCCTCTTTCAGATCTTTGGCCCCAGCAAGCTGAGCTCTGACATGCGACATGGAATATTATTCCATTGCCAAGGCTTCCTTAAACAGAGATGACATTGCAGCTTTCTGCTCCTGGCTGGTGTCTTCCAGAGGCTGCGGTTGCTTATCACTTAGGGCCAAGTGGGGCAGAGGGCAAGGCATATTTTAAACTCCTGATCTGGTACAGTGATTACTTTTGGTGCACCTATGATGGGAGGGTAAGAAATGGGTGTGCCCCCCCATTATACTTGGTGGGTATCTGAGCCGTGGCCAAAGTCAAAGCACTTAGGTCAAAACAAGAGGTGAACTGAATTGGTTATATGGGCCCTTTATTTCTTTTCACCCTTACAATGGCTTCCAGTTTCTTTGTGGCCCCACTTTAGAAACTCGAGTCTGGGGCCGGCCCGGTGGCACACTAGAGAGTCTGTGGTGGCGCTCCCGCCGAGGGTTCGGATCCCATGTGGAGACCGGTTCCCGCTCACTGGCTGAGTGCGGTGCGGACGCAACACCGAGGGTTGCGATCCCGTTGCCGGTCAGTAAAAAAAGACAAAAAGGAAAAAAAAAGAAACTCGAGTCTGACCCCCTTTTGGTCACTTTTCTGCAGTTTCACAATGCCCACCAGCTGGCCGCCTGGTGTCTGCACCACATCTGCACCAACTACAACAGCGTGTGTTCCAAGTTCCGCAAGGAAATCAAATCCAAGTCTGCAGGTGAGACTGTGCTGTTCCCCGTCCATGCAGCTCTCCTCACCTCTGACCAAAGCGCTTCCCTTCCGTTTCCCTGGGAAGGAGCAGGGTCACCTCATGGCGGTCAGATATTCATGTGACATGACATGGAATGCAGGCTGGGAATTCTTGTTGGAGAGCTTCATGCTTGAGGGATGTGGGTGGGCTAGGGCTCAGGGTGCCCTGCTGCAGAGCATGCTGCAAGTGCTGGCTTCCCCTTTCCAAGGGAGGTGCCCTTAGGAGCTAGCTTACACTCTGCGATCAAGCAGCCCTGGGTCCAGGTTCTCAGTGCCCAGCTACACGACTTTAGGGAAGAGATTCTACCTCTCAAAACTTTAGTGTTGCAAAGTTAGCCTGCACATGTTCCTAATCAGAGTCCCTGCTGCATCAGGCTGTTGAGAGGATATATGGCAAGCACAAGCACACAGGAATAGTTAATGAACAGCAGGTCTTACCATCAGCATTTTCCCTTCACCAGACAACCAGGAATACTTTGAGCGGCACCGCTGGCCCCCCGTGTGGTACCTGAAGGAGGAAGACCACTACCAGCGTGTGAAAAGGGAGCGAGAGAAGGAAGACATGGCACTAAATAAACATCACTCACGACGGAAGTGGTGCTTCTGGAATTCATCTCCCGCGGTCGCCTGAGGAGGGAGAGAAAAAGAAATCAGTAATCTGATACACCACTTTTCACAGCACTACTGTAAAATTAGTCCTCTTCTTAGAGATACGGTGTAGTTCAGGTTCCAGGCACTGACCTTCCTCCACTTCTGTGCATTTCTCTTTGCTAGGATCGAAGCACAAGCTCACCGGCAGCGAGCCCGACACAAAGGGAAGCCAGTCTCGCTGCCTTCCTTCCACTGATAGTGTAGTTTTTGTTAGGAGGCTTAATAAACTTTAGTCCGTTATTTTGTTTCTTTTTATACAAAGAAAAAAAAATCCAGCTTTCATGTTTCAGATTCCAAATTGGAAAATATTTTTATATGGTCTCTTGTATTTTGTTGAAATGAAAAATACTATGTATTACTTTATTTTACAGGCCATAAACTGACCCTGAAGTCGCCCTGTGATTCTCTTCACCCACCTGACCACTGGGCTTTATTATGTAATTACAGGGTTATCCTTTTGTTGTGAAGTAAGGGATTGGACTGAAATCTCCCAAAGTGCAACTTGGAGAGTGTTTAATCTTTGTTCTGCTGAATAACATCGGTATAATTACCAAGGCAACTCGAAGAATGTGTATTTACAATATTTGCCGTGTAAGTGCTAGTAATTATATGTGCCATGTAAAATATAGTGATATCAAATATTCTGTTGTTTCAAATGTCTAGACTCAAGAGGATAATCTTTATAATCATTAGAAGGGCTTATTAAATCCCAGCATTATCCAGGGCAAACTCACTGGTGGACCTGAATATATAAGATACCATTAGAGCATTGGTGTTTGGATTGCTCAGTATTCCTTGATCTTGCCATGCTTCTGCATGCAGATTCTCCATTGACTTGAACTGAGATGGCAAGGAAAAAGGTCCCCAGACTCTGTCCCGCCATCTGCAGGCTTGTAACATCTCACCACCAGAAACAGGCTTCCTCAGGTCTCTCACCTGTGGCCAACTTCACTTTGTAAGACACGTATTTTTAACTCTTCCCAGGGAAAATTCATGTCGCTGCAGAAGTAGGCTACGGCAGACCACCCACGCCTGCTGAAATTCAGCAGGGCCTGTGAAAGCACAAAGCTGGAGGCTGGGTCCCTGCATTCTCCAACACAGAAAGGAATCTAAATTCCAAAAGTGCAGGAAATGGTGCTATTGTGAGTTAGTTCTGACTTTCGTCATTCTGAGTTTTCAGTGTTAAAGTAGAAAGTGTAGAGCAGGGGAGCTGTTGAGAGGCAGTCAGTCATTGCTTGTCTGTAATGAAAATGTTACAGTGCGTGCACACACACACACACACACACACACACACACACACACACACACAGCATCTTAAGGCCACAGCTCCATACCTGCCATGAGATGTCGTGTGGCAGGGATTGGGACTCATTCTGTTGGGATGCTAAGGGCTGTTGGTTTTGTTTTTATTTTTTTCTAGCTTTTCAGAAGATGGGAAAGACAGGTGAGTTCAAACCCCAATACTGACAGCCTTTTATGCATTCGAAAGCATCTCTAGATTACAGATGGGCGTTTATTACTGGCAGTGTAAAGACATGAGATACAAGAACTTGGAGAGTCCCCGAAATGCATCACCCTCTCGTGACGAATGAAGGGGCAATAGAGTAGGGATGGTTATAAATACGTCTACCTTAATTTTTTTTCTGTAGGGTTGTAAATCATTAATGGAAGGAGGAAGGAGATAGAATGAGAGGATAAATGTCAAGACTCAGGAAGAATTGGCATGTATCCCATCATAAAATGGTAGAGGTTGAGTTTTCAATGAGTAGTCGGAGTTGAATTTATACAACCAAAGCTCCCATTTGATTGTAATCTTGCCAAAATGTAATGGACATATAAATGAACTTGGGATATAAGCAATAATATCCACTAGTGTTATCAGCTACTGTAACCAAGTGGCTGGTTCATTTGGTTGATGCTGATTATGGCCTTTAACCATTGTGGTTTGTGTTTTTTATTTCACAAAAAGCCAATAAAATTGTTTAGCTACAAAATGCCTCCAGTTTTATTTTAAGGACTGCTATATCATGTGTGCAGTTTAATAGCTTTTTGAAAACTATCAGAACTTGAAAGGTGCTGGGTCATGGGGGCTTGTGTGTGCTCCAGTGACAAAGCAGTTTGAATGATTGTCATCTTTGCTTTTAGTGTGGTCAGCAGAGATTCCAATGCCGTGATGTAAGTAAGGTATCTTGCTCTTTTCTTGGCTAATACAGTTATGTCACTAGAGACGGTACAGACTTGGAGGGGAGGGGAGAAGAAATAACATCTCTATCCTAATGGATTTATCATAATCTGGATTTGGAAAACTCTGCCAGCAATTAAGTGAATGGTCTGAATTGGCAGGCTCATGTTCTTCAGAAGCAAATCCGAGAAAGCACTTAGGAAAATCTGAAAACAATTTCTGGACTTCTAGGTAGAGTAATGTTTACCCAAGCTCAGAGAGAAGGGTCTCGAGTGAGATCTCACAGGGGAACTTTTGTGAGTGGCAAGTTCCCTGTAACTCCAAGGGAAGGAGTTGACCACTATAAGAAATAGCTATAAAAAGAAAACAATGAGATTTCCAACACATTCCCATGTTTTTGAAGGTGGGTGGTCCCAATCATGGCACCTTTTACATGAAGCATACCAGGGGAGTTTTACCTTTAGAAAGTTGTGGTCTGAGTTATTCCTAGGGTAATTGCTTGGCAAATCATCAGGAATTTCAACACCCCTATTTTGGCATTTTGGGAACCACAAATCCTACTGGTCTACAGGGAACTCAAATATTTTCATTATGGACACTCAAAAGCAAAAATCCAATGTTTCTAAGCATTTATTTTACACTTGCTTCCATTGTGTGGTACATCAGTCGTCAAATTCAGTTTTCACTGCTATGACATTGGCTCAGTAGAATAAGTTCTACTAGTCAGAAGAAAGAACAAAATGAATCCTGAGTTTGAAGCTATCTTGTGAGTGCAGCATTTTTGAAATGAATGCTTACCTGCAAGCTGAAGATTCTCCAGCCTTTTTCTTGAGTTGGGTATTTCTTGAACGTAAATATATGTGTGTATATATATATATATATATATAGTGGTCAACTAGCAATTATTTCTCTTTTCTAGAAGAATGTGACTATTGCATAAAAGTTGTAGAGGTAAAAGTTAGCCAGGGAGAATGTGTTTGTGTTGTATGTGTATGTAAATGGGATATTTTTACTTAAGCCACTTAGATGTGTGGTTTTTTTTACTGGGTTAGTATGCAGGTGCTCATCAGTTAGATATTCAGACAGTAGTCTGCAAAATAGGGAAATAATTTATGAACAGATAACTCAGGTCGAAACCAGTCATGCAGCTGCCTATCCATAGACACGGAAGTGCAATAAACAACAGTAGAGGACACGGAAGTCTGGACATTTTTTTAATTCTCTCACAATCTGATAAAAGAAATATCCTTTTGATTTCATGATTCATGGTAGTCCCAGTTGGGGTGATATACCCATAGAATGGTAATTTTAACTGTCATGTGAAAAGAGAACACAACCTTTCTAAGCTTTAGTCATCTAGAAAATGGGTACAGGTTTCACTGAGTTTCCAGTGCCAGTTAAAGAGATGATTTATGTAAAGGACTAGGCACAATACCTTGTCCATAGTAAGTACTCAGTCAATGGGTGCTGAACAGAGATGAAGGTAAACCTGTGTACTTAGCATATTGAAAGCCAAGGCAAGAAATCCAGGGGAGAAGACAACTGTGCATGCTACAGAATTGTGCAACGTGGCCTTTTCCTGCCCATGTCTTCAAACAAGTGCCAGCCTTGCTGCTGAGTGCTTCGTGATAGTCATTAGAGAATTAGAAAATAAAAGCTGTGGGAAGGTCAAAGAAAAAAGTCTGGAGGGAAAGGCGGTGGCAGGAGGATGGAGGGGACGGTGGCACTTTCTAGAAGGACATTGCCCCTCACTGGGCCTCCATTGCCTCTGTTAAGTAAGGATAGGCCACCAGAGGCCAAGCCTAGCTGAGCCTCTGATTCACCTGGAGCACTTTCTTTTCTATTGCTCCCGATCGTGTTTTTCTTATTTTTCTTGAAGGCTGGATGCAAAAAATCTAGTTAGCCATGCTCCCTGGTGCTTGGCATGTCGTCATCCTCAGTCAATGCACAGCCCTCTCTTTTTTGTCGTCGTCTTCCATAATGTCCACTCCCATCTCATGTTCAACGTATGTTTTTAAACATGTGGGTCTCCTTATATACAGTGTTGCTTCATGTGCGTAATCATTGCACAAATGGGGTTACCTAACAAATCTGCTTTTCTGACTCCACCGTTTTGGAAGCCCAGCCATGTTACCATATGTGCATCTGTGGCTGCCTGGTATTTCAGAGAATGCAACCACCGCTTTTTCCCTCACCCACCCCACTGGTGACAGAACCACTAGTCACCTCCCACTCCCAGCTCCACAGTGAGCCTCCTTGTACACACCCTAAGTCAAGATCTAAAAATACATTCCAGGTCCCGCTCTAGCTTCCTGAGGTGACAGGTGTGGGGATATTGGACTCAATGGTGAAAATCCTCCCCGACCCCCAGCACTGAGACGATATGACTTGAGAGAATTCAAGAGTCACAATGAATATGGAAGGCTCTGAGCCAGCACAGAAACAGGCTGTCCCTCTGGCCAGCCAGAGGCAAAACTAGGTTTAGTGTCCTGCCACCTGAGAGGCTTAACAAGGCTTTTTTGATGGCCAAAGCTGTTAGCTACTCGAATGAGTTATGCAATCCCATCTGGCCTTGGCATTTTGTGTCATCGGACCTTCATGAAAGGCGAGAGGGAAAGAAGACTTCTCAAGAGCTCCTTGAATACTAAGATTCCTGGTTTTCTATTTTGAAAAAAATTCCCTAGCTTGATTTAATCATTTCACAATGTACGCAGATATCAAAACATCACGTTGTACATCACAAATATATACAATTTTTGTCAATTATACCTTAATAAAGCTGGCGGGGGGTGGGGCGTCCCTAGTAAGCTTATGCACATGCTTTGAAGGTCGTCTTCTAATTTTATGTCACATATGAAATCTATAGAAAAAGTAACCTGCCAGTACAAATTCTGTAGATTGGTCAAACTGTCTTAGAAATCCTGGATAAATTGTCTCAAACATAAAACTTCCCTTTCTTTTAGTTTCCTGCCCCAGGTGGTAAACCACAGAGCACCTCCACCTAATTCATGAGTTGGAGAGTGTTCTGACCACTGTGACCTCTCTCTCAGCACCACCCCACTAGCATGCTTAGACCCATCGTCACCACCACTCAGCTGTCAGGCATATTCACCTTATGGAACTGAGAGATTTCTTTAAAAATAAGTAGTCAGGGTAAATGGCCAAACATCTGAAATTTTCAACTCTTAGACAAATGGCCTTACCAATCTAAAAATAATAATGTGGACTCGGCCCCCAGCAAAGAACGCCGTGGGGCTGGTTGCTTACGTTCAAATACATAGCCAGGGTGGGGAGGCCTTGGGCGTGTGGAGATGCACTTTCACCTGCTCTTTCGGTTGTACTCAGATGTTTCTCACCGATGCTCCATGTGCAGGCACCACTCCACCAGTGTCCAAAACACGGACGTGAGAACTGTAGTCATGATGGCTACCCTTTCTGAATGTGTGTTACGGCCAGCACTGCAGGTGCTCTGTCTGCATTCATCCTGTTTAGTTCTCACAGCATTACCTTATGCGGAAGGTAACGGGTTCCCCAGAAGCAGACCCTGAGATGAAGATTCACGAGTGGATTATTTAGGAAGTGCCCTTGGGTGAGACCAATAAGGGAGGGGAGACAGGGAAGAGAAAAGAGCCATGCAGGGGCTGGTTGCAGGGAAGTGCCACTCCCAACCCGGTCTTAAGGGAGCTCTGGGGTATCGACTGCACCTCACATTGGCTCTCGTACTCCTGCGCTGGTGGTTGAAGGCATTTCAGGCCCTCCTGGCATTGGAGAGTTGGGGAAAGTGGCTCCAGTAGGGCACGGGAAATCCTCCAGGAAGAGTCCCAGATGTGGGCTCTTAAAGGTCAACTAAAGCACACAGCGACAGGAGAGCAGCACCCAGAAAAGTGAAAAGGATCCCGGGACCCCTAGAAGGATCACAGGTTGAGCTGCCCACTAGCCTCTATTCTGAAATTCTGGACAACAGCCTGGACTATTTGCTGGAGCACATGGATGAAAATTCTGTGTACTGATGAGTAAATACTGATAGAAAAAAAAAATTACACCCTCTGCTGGTGCTGTGTCAAAAAACCCCAAAACTCCTCAAATCAATTTGAAGAACATCAAAAGGTAAATTCATCTTAATTTTTCAAAGTTACAGAATCTCAAACATAATAATCCTCCCAAAAAAATGTACCCAAGACTCTACGTGAAAGGGCAACATTAAATTTTCCTTAAATTGTGTAAAACAAATGTCTGCCACACAGCATTTATAAACCTACAGCAATTTCTTTCTGAAAAAGGCCCAGGATGGCAATTCTGGTTCTCTCACCAGCCCCAGCCCCAGCACTCCCCTACGCACACACGCACGCGCGTGCATGTAGAATCAGTCCAGGAGAAGTTAATCAAAAATAAAGATTGAGTCACTTGCTGCAGGAATGTTCCTCTGGAGATATCAAAGTTTAGGCCACCGACTAAATGAGAAGAACATTCTTCAATGGGCAGCTTGGATTGAACTTTGATTCTGCCATTTATTAGCTGTGTGGCCTTGGTCAAGTCAGTCAACCTTTTTGAACCTCAATTTTCTCATTTTAAAGTTGTCCTTCTCTGAATGACACACGAAAGTGATTTTTAACCTGTAAGGTCCTCTGTAGTGTGATTTTTTTTTTTTTTTAACAAGCTATGTTGACATTTTGGTATATTTAATATACTGTAATAAAGATAAATAAGGTGAATTCACAATTTCTGGTGAAACAAATCAGTTGTTTCAAAACTTTTATAAAGAAAGAAAATGATAAACATTTTGAACTGATATACATTTTGATAAATTATGTCAAACTTTGTGTGAAGTATAAATACATACAAAAGAATGTACATCATGTCTGTGCACATTTTAAATAATAATTAGAACAATAATCGCCGATATACACACCACCAGCTTAAGAAATTAAACATTACATATCCTTACTCCAAACTCATCCAGAATCATGACTTAAATATTTCCTATATGCTAATGACTTCCAAATTTAAATGTGTAGTCTGGACTTCTCCCCTGAACTCTAGATTTGTATATCCAGCTGTATACCTGTTATCTTCGCTTTAATGACTAGTAGGCATCTCAGACTGAACTCATCTGTAAAACTGAACTCCTGATTTCCACTCCTACCCATCTATTCCTCTGTAGTCTTCTTTATCTCAGTGCATTGCAACTCCATCTTTCCAGTTGCTTAGGTTAAAAACTTAAGAGTTTTGATTTCTTTTTTCCCCCTTATATGCCATATAGAAGTTATCAGCAGATCCTGTTGACAGATCACTAAAAGTAAATCTAGTTTCTCACTTCTCAACAACCCAACTGCTAACCTAGTCCAAGCTGTTGTTATCTCTTTATGGATTATTGCTAAGGCCTCCCAACTGGTATCTCTGCTTCTCTTGTGTCCTCTCTGATAGTCTATTTTAAGCACAGAAGCTTAAATGATCGTGTTAAAAGTAAGTCAGATAATGTCACTCCTCTGTTCAAAACCCTCCAATGACCTGCATCCCAGTCATGCAGAGAAAATGCCCTGTACTGTCTGACCCCCTGTTAATGCTCTCCTCTCTTTGACTACTCTCCTCCTTCCTTATTCTCTTCTAGCCATAGTAGCATTTTTCTGTTCCTTTCAAACATGCCACCAAGCCTGTTGGCTTTTGGAGTTCCTAGCTTTATACTGCTGGAGGCTTCTGTTCCAACCTCCTTCCCTTCTTGAGATGCAGGGCTTTCTGACCACTTCCTTGCATACATGACCATTAATATCCTGGCTCTAGGCCACTAGGCATGAATTGATATCCTCAAGCAAATGCCTGTGTTTGAATACCAATTATTTTTCTCACTTCAAACCCTTCTGTATTTAGTATTGTACAAGGAATACTTTTACTCTTTTGACAATTCAGCCATTAATTAAAAATATTATATTTTATTTCAGCATTTTAGGTGGATTCTCCTCAGTCATTTTGCCAGAACTGAGAGTCTGATGAATTGTTATTAATTGGTGAAGTTAGATCATTGATTTCTCAAAATAATTTTGTTTTTTCTTGGATTAAAGGATGGAAGACTCCAGACAGGGGACCACATCTTGAAGATTGGTGGCACAAACGTGCAGGGAATGACCAGTGAGCAAGTTGCTCAAGTGCTGAGGAACTGCGGCAATTCAGTCAGGATGGTCGTTGCTAGAGACCCAACTGGTGAAATTTCGGTGACCCCTCCTGCCCCTGCAGCCTTACCTGTTGTCCCACCTGCTGTAGCCAACAAGAGCCCTGACTCTGTGAGTATATGATTCATTCTTTCATCTTAAATCAAATACTGGGTGTGACACACTGCAAGGTAAGAAATTCTTTCCACTCAAAACACCACAGTGAGATGAGTCGTATCTCAGTTGTGTCTCTGTGCTCACCAGGGAAGCAGAAGAGAACCCAGTCTGGAGACACTAGACATTTTTGATTTTCTTTTTTGAGGGTTGAGCCATTCAACTTCCCTGAGCCTCAGCTACTCACTTGTAAGTTGGAGAATACTACTACTTGCCTTGCCTTGTCTATTTTATTAGGTTGGCGAGGAGACATCCAGATGGTGGAAGGAAAACAGGAAATACCAGTCAATGTATAAGAATTATCACTGATAACAGTAGACTGGCCGAAAGGAATGGACATTAATAGTAATATTCATTATAATTATTAACAATTATTATAGTTACATAATGATAATCACTATTATTAGTCATTATCGAGTATCTGGAATTGTCCAGGTCATCTGAAACCCTTGTAGTAATTTTGCAAGATAGGTTTTCTCATCCATTTAATAGATGAGGAAACTAAAGTCAAACAACTTGTTAAAGTCCTCATATGGAGTAAGTTGCAAAGCTGGAATCTGAATTCAGATCTTTCTGGTCCCTACCAAGTTCTTTCCCAGTATTTCACAAGCTCTGAATGAAGACATATTAAAGCAAAAGCAAAGAAATAGTTTTAAAAAAGAGGGGCCAGGAGGAATGTTACACTTATCACTGTGTAATGGTGATGCAAAAAAGGATTACTCAAAGCACCATGAATGTGATGAGAAGCCCGAAGGGTCTGTACCCCAGCAACTTATCTATTAGAAGGAGAACACTGGGTGCAGTTCTGATTCAAAGTTAGCTTCTGTTTTTTATTGTAAAGACAAGGAAGTTTCACAAGAAAAATCAGTTGAGGTCTGAGAACCGCGGGAAGAGTGGGACTACAGGCCCAGGGGTGCTCTGCGTCGAGAACATTGAAAGCTTTGTGAATTCAAAAATTACATTTTTTATCTTTTATCTCTTTCTGTCTTATCCCCAAGACCTATGATAATGCCCTGTGGTCTATACTTTTAAAAAAATGCTTAATAAGAGTCCAAGGACCTGCACCAGGACCATCAAGCTGCAAGTGGTCACCCTCTTCCTCTTTGGATGTCCCACCGTGCAGGCCTCTTTGAGCTTCTGTCCACTTGGATAACCATCTTCCCCAAGGGGGACCAAAGGGTGCATGTGATAACTAGAAGCAGCCATCTCAGCTTAGAAGTGGAAAAGAACCGAGCCTTGAAGTTGCAGTTGTGTAACTGCTCACATCACCGCCTGCTTGTCCATTGCACCATCAGAGCAAAGCAGCCGCACCTCAGCCTCGCGCAGTCTCCTTCTCCGAAAACGGTCTCTTGATGGTTTCCAGGTAAACTCGCTCTACCGTTTAGCCGGCCCTCTGGCCTGGCCACCGCCCCATTACTCTCTGGCAGTTCCTTTTACCTGATTCTAAGGAGGCTGCGTGAGTGGGCAGAGGATGTAAAGTGGGAAGAAATGGCCAGCAGGGATACCAGTTAGGAAGCCCCGAAGCAGTGACGAGGGCCAGAGGAAGGCAGTGTGGGACAGGGAAAAAGTCCCCCTTTTCCCAGGGTAATCTTTCCAAAAACAGGCATCCTGTTGGTTATCAAAATCACTAACTCGTGTACTCTTGGGCACGGGGCACTATAATGTTTCAGATGTTATGCCCCTGGCTTTACACACTGCAACAGGAGCTGATATTCAGAGCGATCAAGGTGAGTGGGAACGTGGCAGATTATGCATAAGGCGAGTGTTAGAAAGGAGACTCCTCCGATGGGCTTCCTGGAGCCAGGCAATTGTCAGACTTGGAAATACTTTCAGCCCACTCTCTTCACATAGTATAATTATTTTCATGACTACAGGCACAAGCATTCTAGGAGGGAACCCTCAGCACCCTGTCCATGTTTCAGCAGGGAAGAGTTTTCACACCTCTCTTAGCTCAAGCTGCTATAACAAATTACTGTAGACTGTGGGGCTTAGACAACGGACATTTAGCTCTCACGGTTCTGGAGGCTGGAAGTCTGAGATGTGGCTGCCAGCATGGTCGGGTTCTAATGACGACCCTCTTCCTGGCTTGTACACAGCCATCTTCTCCTCGTGTCCTTACATGGCATAGGAAGGGAGAGAGGGAGCAAACTCTCCTGACTCTTCTTACAAGGGCACTAATCCCATCCCAAAGGCCCCAGCTCCAAATACCATCACATTGGGGATGAATTTCAGGGGTGGGGGACAAAAACATGCAGTCCACACAATACCCCTCTCCATAATGGTGGAGTGTCAGAGCGACACTTCCAGAGCCCCTTTCTACCCCTCCTCTTCCCCTACTGCACAGCAGCGACTGACCTGGCTGGTGGCAACAGATACTCACTGGAGCACGTTGCTGTCTTGAGGAAGTGCAGGCAGGGCCGGGGCTGTCTGATCAGGACTTCCTCCTCTCCTGGAACTGCATCTCTCTGCCAGCAGTGGATGTGTGAGCAAGCCCCCACCCTCCGTGAAGCCAGCGGGGTAAGTGTGCCACCAATGCTCCCCGTGAGCAGGGGCTTTGGGAAGCAGCAGGCGGCCTTCACTTGACCCAAGGCCCCAGCAAGGTCTCTGATCCACCTTCATCTTCATCGGGGCATCCTGAAATTCAGGATTACTGGACACTCGACACCCCTAACATAGCTGACATGTTGATCACATTTTGGCTGCTTATATCTTTTCTCCACCAGTCAGAACCTGGAAGCAGGAAGAGAGGCCCTAGATGACTCCCCAAGAACAAAACATCTTTTTTTTTCCCCCTACTATGAGCCTGACACTGTCCTCACAACAATCTTATCAAGCAGGCCCTCATGCCAACCCTGCTTAGAGGTGGGGAGACTGAGGCTCAGGGAGGGCAGGTCATTTACCCAATGTCACAAAGTTAGTAAGTGGCTGAGGGAGAGGAGAAACCAGTCAGTCTGAATCCTAAAGCTAACTCCCAGGTGTTCTGCTACACAGCTTTTCACTTGCTTTACAAAATGAGAAAACAGACCTGAGAGACTAAGTAACTTACAAGTCTACACAGCTAGCACCCGAGCAGGGATTTGAACTCATTTCAGCACTCATTCACTATTTCATTTGCATCCTACATGGACTTATGAGGATCCTGAGGGCCTCATACAGTTAGTGTGGGGCCATTGAGTCCCAGACCAGCTTCTTTTCACGTGCACCATTCACTCTCGTGTATTTCCGTATTCTGTCCACCTTAATTCTTTTACTACTGACAGTCCCTCCTGTTCTCTTCTTGAGTCCTATCTGAAAACTAGCTCTCACACTTACAAAGACCTCTTATCTCTGCATGCAAAGAGCAATGGTGTTAGGTTCCAGGGTCCTTTTAATGAAATGTGCATCTCATTTCCACTTCACTAGTTGGCTAAAGTTTAACTTCTGATGGGATTCTGGAGTCATCTAAAGTTCACCAGTGTTGTAACCTGCAGTTACAGGTAGTGGATGAGTCCTGAGCCAGGCACACATGAGCTCGGTGGCTGAGTCTTTGTTCTCTAGAGAGGCAGGAGGTCAGCAGGATGCAGGTGTTTCTTTGGTAGCTTTTATTTAGAAGACAGCTTTTTGGGAGAGATAGACATAGAAAACCTCTTCCCTGCCCTCAACTGCCTAGGCAGCAAATGCAGAAATTTGGAAGATGGAAGATGGAAGAGACTTTAGAGGTCTTGCAAACCCACCAGCAATCTTCCAGGAGGCATCAGCATGAACCCAATAAGAGATCCGAGGCAGTGAACGTGAGCATGTACAGCACAGACCATTATGGGAGTGCAGAGAAGGCAGGATTAGAGGCAGAGAGACTGAGGCTCCACATCACCAAAAGAGATGGTTGGAGAGTTTACCCAGACTGCATTCACTGTGCATCGCCCCAGCCCCAGCCCTCAGCTTTCTTTCTGTATACAACATTACTACTCTAAATCTTGTTGCTCACAGCAAGCGCTAGAGACTGGCTTGTCACTTTGGGTGAGGACTGAAACGTTTCAGACTCCCTGGTCCAGGTAAACACACCCTCAGGTGCTGAGATATGGGGGAATTGAGGGATATCATGTTCGGCATCATGATACTCGGATGGTGAGTTAAAACTGGAGGTGAAGTTCCACTGACTCAGTCAAGTTCCTCGGAGTCACAAGGCAGAAATACACACAGAGCCTCCAGATCCCAGCCGGGGGAGTTTTGTTGCGAGGCTCCTCAGGCATAGACACAGGGAAGCAGTCATTCTAAGTCTCACTTCTCTCAGTTCCGGATGCGGCCAGAAAGAGGCGCAGCAGCACATGGGACTGACCCCCACGCTGGGAGACCCACCTTCTCGTCCACTCTACACGTGTCCTTCCCAGGTAAAATACAGTGGAGTTAGTTTGATAGCACACCTGGTACAAAGCACGTCGCCTGGGCAGAGCCCACGTTCTTCACCCCAAGGCCATTTGTGTTTTGGTTCCTATGGCAGCCCCCAGTTGCAACCACAATGGCCAGGAGAACGACGGGTTTCATTTCAATAACAAAGCATTTTACGTGACTTATGGGTCCCAAGGCAGGAAAGCAGAGCAAAAAAATACAAAGCAAAACAGGTGAGTCCACTTTTATCAAAAGTTGACTACATATGCCAGTGAGGTTTCATTAACCCCTCCTCTCTTCCCACTACAACCACCTTAGTTCTTTCGCCTGTTTCTGGGTTCACTCTCTCTTGGGCCAGGCCCAGAAGAAAATTCCTCTGCCACTTGGGGATACCCAATATCCAAGGCCTGCCTCGGGGATCCTAGAAGTAGAGGAAGACTTGGGGAGAAAGGACAGGGCAGGAGGGCAGGGTCAGCAGAGGAATAATCGGCCACAGCCTATTGGCACTGGGTGAAGGTCATCAAGGCCACGTGGCTCAGAGCTGCTTAATTTAGGCAGCTGTCACTCTCCAGCTTACCAGTTCTCTTGGGACTGTGGCATGTTGAGCATTGGCTTTCTAAGCCTGCTCTGCTGAAGGCAGAAAGAAGGTATAGTCATATCTCTTGGATTTAGAAAGAGAAAATGCAGGAATTTGATGGCTTTGACTCTTCTGGAAGGGCCATTAAAGGTGATGCTCTGTAGCTAACCTCCTCCCCAAAGCAGCAAGGTGACTCCCCAGAAATGTCTCAACATTAGAATCACTCAAGGAACTTTTGTAAATTACAGATTTTCCAAATCAGAATTGCTGGAGAAAGGGGCAGGCCAGAATTCTAAATTTTTGAAAGCCCTCCATGAGCTTCTGATGACCAGATACTTTGGGGTACCAAGTAAACTTAAACTGAGATTGGAGGAAGGATCTGGAGACTCTATTCGGTATCCATTTGCACAAGTGATATACATGTGGGAAGGTCCCTCCTGAGATGGTATGTGTTGGGATTCCCAGAGTCATGGAAACACTGTGCTGTGATGGTGAGGAAGAGATAAGGAGAGCGTGTAATTCCCCAGCCCGCCCCAAGAACTTTGGCCTGGTCCCCTGTGGAAAAGGATGCCATAAGCAGAAACTAAGTGGCTGCTTTCATAATAGACTCTTGTCACAAGCAGTGGGGCCCCTGAATGACAAACAGACACAAAATGAAAACTTACTTCTGGTGGTGTCCTGGAGGTGACCCACACCCATTTAGGAGAATAAACTGTTAAATTTTCAGGTATTTTGCAAACCAGTTGACATCAAGTTGGTAGTTTGAAATCAGCCATGGTGGGAGTATCTATAATACGGAAGTTGGAAAAATCACGAATCAAAGCCTTTTTTTTTTCCCTGGAGAGGCAGTTATTAAACATTTTCCGGAATCCTGCATGCTTCCCATTTTGGGGGGAATATAGTGCATTTGGCACATAAAGTGTTTAGTAGCAGTGATGGGCATGAGGTCTTCCTCAAGCAACCTGTAGGCAGGTGACATCAGCAAGCAGGGTGATTCGAAAGAACATAAGAGGACCAATGTGAGTACAGGTGAAACACCTGGGGACCCCGGCAATAACCTAGGAGGCTTGTGCAGGTGGAATGAATCAGTCGAATAGGGACGTAAAAGCTCATGGGGCCTTCCTTGAATCCTAAGCTAAAGACTTTGAGGTTGCCATAGGGACCCTTCTCTGGACTTCCTGACAGGTCTCTATGTGTCTCTCCTTAAATTATTCTGATGATGGGGAGCTCACTGCTCTCTGTGTTGGCCTGTTTCATCTTTGGGCAGCTCTAGTTGCTGGAAAGCTTTCTCACATTAGGCAGAAATTTGATTCTCTCTCAGTTCCCCCACAAGCCCATTTGTTCTCTGGGACCTCAGAGTTGCTTCCAGTGGAAGTTGCTCCTGGTCTCTATGTAGAGAAAGCACTGTCCCCTGCCGGTACGAGAGCACCTCAGCGCAGTCACCCCGGGGCCTCTGCCCTACCCTTAATCTCATCAGGGAGGATCTTTGCCCAGGTTTGCTAGTGTTCTTGAATGTTCCACCTCCAAGGGCTATGATAACAAAACAGCACTTTCACCAGACCATGCTTCTCTCTCTCTCCTGCCATTTAGTGTGACCTGCATTATTCACAAACTCTTCCAATTTCCCTCATGCCAAAAGTTTTGCTGCCAGAGGCACAGAATTGATTGTGTGGAGTGTTCTGCCCACTTTGAGACGCTCTCATTTACTTATCTAAAAGGATTCTACCCTGTGTTGGGCATCACACTGCGCCAGGCAGTGCAGGGCATTGGGTTTCTGGGCCACATAAGGAAACCACATAGCTCTCAGATGAAGCAAGAGGTGCCCATGGCAAACTGAGACCTCTCCCCCAAGGTGCTGCATAAATGAGACTCCAAAGCCTATTGCCCAATTTTACTCTGGCCAACTCCCAGCTGAAGAAATACTCAAGCAATATTTGTAAAAAAGGATTTCACTGAGGACATGAAGCCTTCCAAATAGCTATGCTCCTCTGCGTTCTATCCACTCTGAATAAAGTGGATATAGCACGTGGTGTGGTGAGAAGAGGATGGGCTTCGAAACAAAACACACTTAAGTTCAAACACCAGCCCTGCCACCAAAGCCTCTCCCAGCCTCTGCTTCCTTGTTGGAAAAATGAGCTCATTTGCAAATTACATGGTGAAAACCACAGGAGCCCCTACGGCAGGGCTTGGCACAAATAGATGTCCAATAATGGTAGTGCCCTCTGATTGCCAAGAGCTTCTTACCAACCTCTTCTGGGTATTAACAAGGACTTTCTTCATTTACCTGGCAAAGTGAACTGCTACCCAATCTCTTTGGCCCTTGTAGGAGGCAGAATAATGCCCCCTCTCCCAAAAATGTCCACATCCTAATCTCCAGAACCTGTGAATGTTACCCTACATGGCAAAAGAGATTTTGCAGATGTGATTAAGGACCGTGAGATGGGGGAGATGATCATGGATTATCCAGATGGGCCCACTGTAATCACCAGAGTCCTCACAGGTGAAACAGGGAGGCAGGGGAGTGAGAGTCAGAGGAGAGGTTAAAACCAAAGCAGAGGTTGGGGTGATGCAGTGGAGATCTGCAGGTGCCAGGCTGCTGGCTTTGAAGCTTGAGGAAGGGGCCATGAGCCAAGGGATACAGGAAGCCTCTAGAAGATGGAAAAGGCAAAGAAATGGATTCACCCCTAGAGCCTCCAGAAGAAACTCAGCCTTCTCCACACCCTGATTTTCACCTAATGAAGCCAATTTCAGACTTTTGACCTCCAGTATTGTAACATTATAAACCTGTGTTGTTTTAAACCACTAAATTGTGGTGGTTTATTACAGCAGCAATAGGAAATTAATACAGCCTTCAATTCCTCTCCACCTTAGAAAGAACTGACAATACCCTCCTCAATTTGGGGGGCATTTCTAGAATCCCCCTTCTTGGTTCTGGCCCTCCTGAGTAGCAGAGCCATCCAGCCCTAAGTCTAACTTGGGACAGACCCACAACAGTAGGTAACACTGAGTGCTTCTAAGCAATGTTACACATAATTAAGTTATTTGATCTTCACCACACATCAGTAAGGTAGGTGCTTTATATCCCCCTTTTTCAGATGGGACAACTGAGGTTTTCAGAGATGTCAAGTCATTTACCTGAGGTCCATACAACCAGCAAGCTGCAGACTTGGGTTTGAAACCAGGAAGTCTTTCTCCAGAGTCCAAGCTCTAAACCACTACTGTATGTGGCAGAAAGTCCCCCACTCTTAGAGTGAGGTGTTGGAGGGGACTTCATAAGTTTTCCCCTCCAGAAACTCACCCAATAGTTGATATGAGATTCAAAACAGCTATCTTTCCCTCTAACTAAATTCCATAGAGTAGATGAAGAGACGGTGGAAGCCAATCTACTAACCCCATTTCTGGAATGCAATCACTGTCAAAACCCACAAATCTTTCCAAGATGCTTAGAAAAGACTATTCCAGAAAGAATGCTCCCTCATGCAAATCTCCCCTACAAGGCTTTGCTTTTAGCTGAGCTCCAGAAAGAGGCTCCAGTCACCTCCCAGCTTGCCAGGCAGGTGTGGGGGCTCTACAGGAAGGGTACCTGCTGCCCTTTTGAACACTGCAGGGTGGCCCTGACATAGGCGTCAGGCATGAGAACAGTACAATGATGCATCTGATGGCTGATCAGAAGAGGTGATATTTGAAAGGCTCTCAGAACGTTGCCCAGCCCACAGCAAGGCTAGGTCAGCATTTGTTTAGTTTATTGAGTTTTCTGCTCCCGGACTGAAGGGCATCGGGGGAACAGTTAGGTAAGACAGTGCTTCTCAGACTTTAATGAGCACACACATTACCTTGGAATCTGGTTAAAATGTAAATTTGATCTAGAAGACGAGATGTAGTTAAAGATTCTGTTTCTAACAAGGTGACACAGACACTGCTGATCTGCGGATCAGACTTTGAGTATCGAGGGTGTGAGGCACTGATATCGTAGTCCAGAAAGATAACCCCAATATGGGAAGGGTCCCTGCAGATCCAATGTGTTCCCTGACTGCAGCTAAAGGTCTGGCCTTGCAAACCTTTCTCCCTTTCTGGGCACACAGCTCTGGGCAGAAGGCATCCCTCAGCCTGGCCAAGAGGGTGGCAATGGGCCATTTCCAATGAAGTCCTGGCCACCTCTCAAGCATGAATGAGGCACTTAGCCAGCAGGCTAAGGAAAGAGTTGACCAGGAAAAACTTAAACCCTTCAAAGCCTCTCATCCCCCACAAGATAAACATCAAGCTCCTTGGGATTCACACCCATGTCAATGCTACTCAAAATTGTAATCTCTTTCCCACTGCACCACACGGCTTCCCAAATACTACTGGCTGTAAACACATGGCCTCTCACTTGATCAAACAATCTCTCCTATCACTAGGAAGCGCCTCCCAACACAACCTAATGTGCTCAGACCACTATGTAAATAAACCAGACTCCTCTCGGTCCCTCAAATCACCTTTTGTGTCCCCTCCATCTCTTAAGCCCTCACTTTTCGAAGTATGGTCTGTGAACCAGCAGTGTCAGCATCACCAGGGAGCTTGCTAGAAATGCAGACTTCCAGGCCCCACCCAGACCTGCTGAGTCAGAAGCTGCATTTCACAAGATCCCTCGTGATGTGTACACGTGTTAACGACTGAGAAACACTGGCCAAAGCCACTTTTGTTTATGCCTTTGCCTCAAGATTCGCACGTAGCCCCCATCTCAACTTCCCTTTCCCAAGCAGGTCAGCATGGCCTGGATGCGGGGTATATATTTAGCCTCATCTCACGTTCTCTTTGGCTACCTCTGCTTTCAGATGCGTCCAGTCCATTCCTCATCTTCCTCCATCAGGGGCAATTATGCAACTGCACTGCCTGCTTAAATCATGTCCATAACCCTCATTTAAGACTCTTTGCTGTATTTTTTTCTTTCTAAATGAGAAATCATTTGCTTGAAAGCCTTTTAAACTGTGACCAGCAGGCTCCTCCACACAAGCACGTGGCTATATTATGCTTTGTGCTCTGCCCCTGAGATTGCCCATACCCCAGGAAAAGGAGTCTGCATTGGTGAGACAAAGAGGGAAGGAAACCTTTGTGTAGAATTCTTGTCTGTGCAGCACCTTAGACTGCAACAGGAAGAACTCAGCAAAACTGCAAGCAGCTACTGTTCATCACGAGCCAAGAGCCAGGCTGACCCAGGTCATCCCAGGGCAGGTGGGGTTATTCCAAGAAGTCAATTTTAGAAACAAGCCAGCAGAGGGTTCATTTAAAGCCTTGAAGTCCTAAGGACAATTTCTAACTTGACCTCGGAGTAATGAATGATCCCACCCTTCTTTTTACCCCCTATGAGCACAGTCTTCACAACACTTTAACTAGGGCTTCGTAGCCTGTATTTTCGTTTTTAATTTCATCTATTGATTTCTCTCAGAACATAAATATATGTTGCACTCTCTTTGTCCTCACGTGGATTTGTCACCTCTCTCTCCTGGGTGACAGAGATGCAAAGGATTACTCAAAGCCCATTTCTTCTGAGCAGTGAGACACCCTGAAGGGGTTAACTTCCTGGAACCCTCAAGAGAGAGGTATTCCTCCTTGGAAAATTAACACTGGACTGGGGTTCTGTCTCAGTATCTATTCTCTAGGCCAGAAAGTTACAAAAAAAGGAACACAGGTGGAGTTATGGCTAAGGATAGTTTAACAATAGAAGCTGGTAACATCAGTGAAATAACAAAGTGACATTCCATAATGTAATTTGCAAAAGGTTAAGTCGATCCACCAACAAAAGCTTGTTCTTAGCAAATACTGTCTTTACCTACAGCAGTTTCCTCAGTATTTTTACATAACAATAAAGTAACTTTAGGTTAACCTGCTCCAAGGATGTCTGTCCTTGAGCACACGATTTTGCTATATTACAATTCTTTATCTACATCAGAGACTTTAGCCTGGGGAAATTTTCCTGTCTTTTACAAGCTTAACATTCTATGTGTAATTTTAAAAAATTAGGTTATACCTGAAACTACAGGGCTTTGGAAACTAGGCTCTGTGAAATATATTTGCTTTATAAATGTTAGTATACTCCACAAATATACATGTAGAAAATCCATAACATAAATACAGACACTTCTATCAAAAAAAAAAAAAAAAACTAGTTCACCAAGCAGAGATGATCACCATTAATATGTGTCTATTTCTTTCTTATGTTAGTCCTGCACATCTAATTTATCCACAGTTATGTTCGTACACTAACCTAGTATGCACCAAGATACACAACATCCTTCATAACATGGGGATTACAGAGAGTTTTATATACTGTTTTTAACTTAATAGGTAAGTACTATCTTGTGTCATTAGACATTCTTTGAAAATATTATTCAGATCATGAAATTCTGTCATACAGTACTAGTCATACTTTATGACTAGGTGTTGACTTTCTTTTGGTTCAATTATTTTTGCTATTTCTAACTTGATATCTTCACTACGTAGCTTAATAAAAATGAGTTACTTAAATCTTTCATTTATTTAGCAAACATTTGTTGAACACCTACCAAACGCTGTTACTGTGCTAGGTGACGGGGATGTGAACCTCTCAGCCAGACGAATTCTAAAGTGCACCCAGTTTTGAGAATCACAGATTTTAGACTCAAGCATTATTGTGCATATCTTTCATAAGGAAAGACATAGAAGAAATGGATGGGAAATAGCACTCCCAAATTCTTAACGTGTCACTGGCTATCACTATAGGTTGGAGATGGACATACAAGTATACAGAGAGGAAACTCCAGGTAAAAGTATGCTCCTAATCCCAATGTTCTTGTCTGATGAGCTGCACTGATCACGTGTGAGGTTCCAGAACTTCTTTTGTCCCTCTGACCCAAGTCCTAAAAACTCTGGGAAGGCAGGGACCCTTGCTTAGTATAATATCCTCAACACCTAGTATATTTCACCCTCATTAATTGCTCAATAGTTTTTTTAATGAATTAATAAATGAAAAGCCTCTATTTCCTTTTTAGCTCACAGCATATTCTTAGCCATCTAAGGTCACTGACATCCAAACTTGAGCATGTACCCTTAATATATATTTATTATAAACATGTACTACTCTACATTATAAAACACACATAGGAATCAAAATATTCAAAAGATGAAAAATAAAAATAGTTAGAGGTTTGATTACATTCTTTTAAAGATTCAGTGGATTTTCTTAGGCATGCCCTGAGCACCTTCAACCTTAATCTGCTATAAATCTTACCACTTAATGACAAATAGGTCAAGAAAACATGGACCCAAGGCAGCAATATCTTCTTTCTAAGGCCCAGGTAAGCATCTCCTCTGCTCCCACACCTCCTTTGCTGCTCATTTGGCTTTCTAGGGTAGAAAGGAGCAGAGTCACAGGAGGAAAAATGCCTCTTTTCAAAGGAAAAGGCCGTAGGTATTTCTCATGATCATACCCATAAAGAATGTAAATTGTATGATCAAGTGATTTATTAAACAGATTTCTTAGCACAGGCCTTCACAGAGCTGTTAATATGCTAGCATGCTTCTAGAAGCCCCAGGAGGCTGGAGGCTGGTTCCCTCCAATCGAGTTTGGGAATCACACATCCTGGATTACATGATTCAATTTGTCTGGGCACTTTTAGTACCAATCAAAGGAAGAGTCCTTCTCTTTGCCCACCATCCACTTGGGTGTTATCTTCCAATTTATTTCATCACAGAACTTTTTTCTGTGAATGCCTATTAACATTTTGAAGAAAATTAGTTTGGATTGAGGTAACCAGAGAAGAGTTATCTAGAAGTATTAAATAATCTTCATTAGAAACATTCGATTTATTTTATTTTTCATTGTACGTTTATGGGGTACAGTTTGTTTCCTTGCATGCATATATTACATAATGATTTAATCAGAATAGGTAGCATATCTATCACCCAAGTGTTTATCATTTCTTTGTGGTTATATTATTCAGAATCTTCTTTTCTGGCTATCTTGAAATACATAATACAGTATTATTAGTCATTGTCACACTAGAACACCAGAACTTATTCTTCCTATCTACCTGTAACTTTGTACCAGTCTACCATTTCCCCAGCACCCGCCCTCCCTTTTCCTGCCTCTGGTAACCACAATGATTTAATCAGTTTAATAACCCAGTACATTTCAGGAACCTTACCAATAAGCAAATCAGGAGGTAGGTATAGTTAAGTTTTATAATATTTTCTGGAAATTATATGAAATTGGATTTTATATTTTTAGCTCAGCCAGTGAGCGGGAACCGGTCTGTATGTGGGATCCGAACCCTCGGCAGGAGCGCCGCCGTACTCCCAAGTGGCGCACTGTAGCAGTGTGCCACCGGGCCGGCCCAGTTTGTTGTTTCAATACACGCATATGTTGTATAATGATCCAATCAGAACAGTTAGCATATCTATCACCTAAACATTTACCATTTCTTTGTAGTTACAACATTCAGGTTCCTCTTTTCTGGTTATCTTGAAATACACAATGTTATCAGCTATTGTCACCCTAGGGCACCAGAACTTATTATTCCTATCTAATTGTAATTTCATGCCAGTCTACCAACCCTTCCCCATCCCCCTCCCCCCAGAAATTTTCAATTTCTGATTCAAATATAGCTAAAAGTTTCCTTTAGTTCGTGTAATTTGGGCATATAATTACTTTCTTCTAACAAGTTTTCAGGGACTTTTGACGAATTTGTCATCATTTGAACTTAGGTCTGTTGGAGAGGTTAAACCTTTAAGTCCTGAATGCATAGTGCATAAAGGACCTCAAAGTAAACATAAGCAAAAACATTTAACTCTGTTCATAATTAATGAAACACAAATTAAGACAGCTGTTATTAAAAGAAAAAAGAACAAGGGGAGAGAAAGGGAGGGAGAGAGACAAAATGTTGGAGAGTAAGATGACTGTGCTGCTCTGATATACTGTAGAATTTTATTTCATTGGAGCAGCCCTTTGGTAAGGAAATTTAACAATATATACCCACAGCCAAGAAAACGCCCCATCCCCCTTTTACCCACTAATCCCACTTCTTAGAAATAATTCAAATCCTGGAGCCAGGACAGAAGATGAAGGAGAGGCACTTTCCAGTGAATACATTCACCGCATTTTTATTTTTAATAGCAAAAACTGGAAACAATCTAAATGTTTTATCCTAGAGAGTGCCATTAAGTAAATTTTGGCACATTTCCTAAAAGGAATACCATGCAGCCATTAAAAATTTAAATTAAAATGTGGGATATGTAACAACATAAGAATATACTTATTTTATAACAAGGTAAAAAGAGCATGACATAAAATTGTACAATAACATGAAAACCATATGCCCACAAAGGATTATAAAAAGAAAAGATGAGGTTTTGTAATAGGCTGGTGAGATTATAGATGATTTTTTTTTTTTCTATTTTTCTAAATCTCTGTACTGTTGTTATATTACTTTTAGCTTTTAAAAATATTTTGGAGAACAAAAACAGTTTGCTGCCAGTCTACCAATTGGCACTAAGGAAGAATCCATATACATTTTTAAACTCAAGTGAATTCCTGACAGGAGACAGGGCACATTGTTTAAACATTACTCCCACTCATCTGTATATGCATTAAAATTCTACTAAACTTTCAATGATAAAAATTATCTTTCAATTTGAAAGGTGTGCTAAGGCCCTTAGATAAACATAACCATTTCTGGTGTCCAACATGATTATTTTAAGTAATTTTACAAAATCCATTCTGCTCTTACTGCACCTGGTAATTAATTTCAAACATCCTAGAGAAGGCCGCCTCATCTCCCTAAGGCCCAGAAAGAATTTCAATTGCCATTATAAGCTTCCTATTAGTTCACAACATAAAATTACAATTTACTTTTGATATTTTTTCCTCTGGGCCTAAATATTTTTTTTTAGCCACTCTTCTAACCCATATTGTAATTATGCCTGCTCAGTCTTAGGCTAAACATTTCCTCTTTTCATGCTGGGCTCACTAAAATACAACCTGGCCAGTGAAGTCACTGTCCTATTTAACAATAGCTCTACATGGAGACAACCGTCTCTCCATGCTTCTGGAAGAGCTCACAGACTGACCATCTCCAGGTCTCGGTCTGCCCCTTGTCAGCTGGCCTTTAACGACGCTGTACCACTCTCAGGTGGGACTGGACCATCTCATCTCTAACATCTGTTTCCATTTCTCTAACCTGGTTTCCTGAATGGTCCTCATGGTGGTGAAAGGGCTGAAGGCAACAACTAAAACATGTCTTCCCACCACTTGGAAAACAAGTAGCCACGCCACTGTGGCAGGATAATTTGAGATCTTAATTTCTGTTTGTTTTTACTGAATTTGTCCCTCTTCCTATTTTAAGCAGAGAGCCAAATCCTCACAATTCTTTGATTCAGGGATTCCCACCCCTGCCTGGGGCAAAAATCTGAAGCTAATAGAAGTCAAGATCTTTTTTAAACGTTTAAATAATTAAAGAGATTAGACAAATAGAGAGGAGAAAACAGCTTTAGAAGCAATGAAAGTGAGGGGTAACATCACCTGCTCACCCTCCTCTCAGGCCTTTCCTCTGCTTCTCCGCCACCCCTGGAAAGAAGTTACCTGGAGACGGAGCCCTGGGAATTCTGGGGAACAACAAAATGGTGGTCCTGGAGGGAGGTCTTTCTTCCTTGGGCTTCATGGTTTAGAGGACTCCATTTATCACAAACACACACAAAACTATATATATTTATTAACGATCATTTTAAACATCACTCTTGTGAGTAACAACTTTTAGGCCCCAAGGAAATACTTCTCTGGGAAAACTTCCAGGGAAATACCCATCTCTTGTTCTTTGTCCTCAAATCAACCGCAAATTAACTGCCAGGAAATTTGTTTATTATCCTGCTCACGATGTCAGAGATGGACACTGCTTGGAAGTGTGGGGAGAATTTGAGAGGAGGAAGAGTTTAGATATGAGAAAAGATAAGTTAATTCATTTGCCAAATCTTTTCTCTCAATTAGTATGAATGCAACAGATTCCTGCAAATGAAATATTAATTCTCAGTAGTACCAAGCATTTCTTTTTTTGCATTTCTTCATGTCCCAATTTATAGCTCCAGAGCAAGCCAACAATTAGACAGGTATTTGCAATATTTGCACATTGTAGCTGAGAAACATTTTTATATTATTAAAAAACTTGTATTACTCTTAAATTTTTTATGCATGGATGTAGGTTGTTACCTATACAAAATGTAATCCTGATTTAATACAGTAGCAACTAGAAGAACACTGAACACTGAATACTGGAACTATGTTTTTTTTAATTTAATAAGATTGAATTTAAATATCAAAATTAATTTAAAATTTAAGCCATATTTATATACCTTTGATTTAAATTTTTGATATTAATTAGCTATATGTATTTTACCTTTTGTTTTAATAGACTACTTAAAAGCTTAGCAAAATAACTTCGAAAACATTAATTTTAAAAATTTACACTTAATTCTATATTTTTATTGAAAATATGTTTATTCTTATTTTTTTAATCCATTGAATCATTACTGTCAATAGAACATAAATTATGTGAAAACCTTGATTATAAAATATTTTTGCTGACATAAATGAAAGAAAATACATTTTATGGAATAACTACATAATAGTTTATGAGATATGTGTATGTGTGTGTCCATATGTATTTATTTTATTACTCATCTAATCATCACCAGCTTACTAACAGAATGCCCAATCATGCTCATTACAGAGTGAAGCAAGCTACTATAACTAAATACCAGGTCCTCGGGAAACTCACTGTAATATCTCATTCCTGGTTACAAAGAGTTCATATGACCTTTATGTAGGGAATTTGTTTTCTGTTTAATTTATTTTTCCATTCTGAAACAGATTCATACATTATAGGAGAGGAGCCAATTACTGGGTAAACACAGTAACACCTAATGACTATGTCCTCTGGTATTTAGTCTCAAAACATTTTGCATTTTTTTTTTTTTTTTTTTTAAAGATGACCGGTAAGGGGATCTCAACCCTTGGCTTGGTGTTGTCAGCACCACGCTCAGCCAGTGAGCAAACCGGCCATCCCTACATAGGATCCGAACCCATGGCCTTGGTGTTATCAGCACCGCACTCTACCGAGTGAGCCACGGGCCGGCACTGACTATTGGACAATTTTTAATCATATAAAAACTACAGCTTTAAATATGTCTTGATTTTGTCATTAAAGTACACTTGACACATTAGAAAGAGAGATTACACTATATTGACTTATAACTTCATCATTTTTAGCCATATGGTAGGAAGCCTCTGGTTTGCCCTTGCTGCTGCCCTGCACCTGTTAGGGCAGGGCCCGCCTCCCCACCAACAGGCTTCCAGGCACACCTGAGCCTCTTTGGCTCTGAGCAGGTCACATGCCCTTCTCTGGTCCACTCTCTCAGCCCAGCTGATTGCAATTCCCTATGGACCAGCCTGGACTGATCTGCCCCCAGAGCCTGGGATGGAATCAGCCCCACCTGAACCTCAGAAGTGCGATGAGAAGGGCCATTCCCAGAGGCAGATCAAGTTTTCTGAGTTCTAATGCTTTTTCAGTTTGAGGTGCCCTTTCTAAGAAAAGGAATAGAAAATTACAAATACGATCAGATATTGAAAGACAATATTTCAAATGAGAAAAGAAATAACAAATCGCAAATCCAAAAACCACTAAGAAATACCTCAGTTATCACAACATTCTCCCTGGCATAGCTCCATAATGGTTTTTTCCCCTAACTTTTTTGACTAAATATTCTTCAATCACTTTTTCACACAACAGCGACTTAGAAAATATCATTTTTTAAGGAGAATAGAAAGGTAATTCAGTTCCTCCTCTGTCATGGTTGATGAGATTTGGTTTTTTTGGTTTTGTTCTGGGGGGTTTCATTTTGATTTTTTGTTTACTGGTAGCTTTAAAATGTTCTTTCAACTTCACAGCTTGATGGGTTTTTTTATATATATTTTTATGATTATTGCCAAATTTCAGAACTCTCAGATTTCTTCCTCATATGAGCTGGAAGATTTCAAGACATTTCAGGTTTTTCTGTCCAGGAGCTAATCTTAAATATTCTTTGAATTGATGACACTCATTAACCAGTTTGCTGTAGGTTTCCTCTTGTCACAACATCGGGGTGGTCATCACAGGCCAGGAGTATTCCTGGAAGTCAGGAATTAGGATGCTTGTCAAACCTGAACTATCATAGAAGTGACCATGCACCACATAAATACATTCACTGAAACCCAAACTAAATGTATTCCCAACTCAACTTCTCCATAATTGGACTTAGAAATATGCCTACAGTCCTTCCAAATATTTCACACACTATGGAAACTGTGAATGAGGAAACTCAGAATGGAAGGAGACAGTGGTCTCAACTAACTGAGAGTAGATTATCTCACATTTGCACATTTTACAACATGTGACACATTGCTAAGGTACAAAGGAGAGGCTTGAGGTCAGCCTTATTTCCCATCACTTTCTCCACACAGGCTTGAGCTTCAGAAGCTTCACAGTATGTCCACCTCTGGTGGTTGCCCAAAGAAAATTCTGCTGCTGTTACCTGAAGAGGGGAAATGGATTCTGGCAGGCAAAAAATGCCACAATCATTTTGGCTTTTCCCCTTTCCATCAGTAAGTCAATTTTTTTCCCAGGAACAAATACATCTTTTACAAAATATTTTTCTGTGCTCTTTTTTTGGTTTGTACTCCTTTTTTATTTGATCAAGTCACTCCCATCTTACAAGACCCAGCCCAACTGATGCCTTTACCTCAGAATTTCCTGTCCTAGGGTTTTCAAAATCTGTTCCTTAGAACACCAGCCCTTCAAGATACTCTATTTAAAAAAAAAAAAATACAAAAAAATGTTCTGCAGTCAAAAGGGTTTGGTAGAAGTTACATGATTTCTCTCTTCCTCTTTCTCCCACCCCTACCTCCACACACACACACACACACATATACCCCTTCCATTCAGAATGCATACTAGCATTTTAGGTTCTGAGAAGTCTTCCACTCAAAGAACACTCATTATTCAGAGCTTACTCTAAACCAGGATATTCAAAATGCCTTACATGTCTTACCTCATTTAATCCTCTCTATTAACTATGAAATAGACTGATTTTACAGGTGAGGAAACTCTAGGGTAGAATAAGTTGACCAAAATCCCACAATGGGTAAGTGAAAGATACAGAATTTGAACCAAGACTCTTTTAGCCATTGCACTATCCTGCCCATTTAATTTTGTTTAAGTTAGGGCTTCCCAACATATTCAATCACAGACCCATTTTCTGCACAACCCTTTTAAATCACCCATAAAAATAGTGACTGCTGTCACTGCTACAACCCCACCCACTGCAATTGTGCTCCTGCTGGCCCCTGCCCCACTCTGTCTCACAGCAGACATTTGTGTATGGTTGTCACCTCCTCCAGCAGGCTGTAAACTTTTCAAAAGGAACCTTTATCTTACTCATCTTATCCACCACACCTCCTATAGTATCCCATGCACAATTGCTATTCAATAAATATTTGTGGACTGAATGCATACTGATAGAATTTTAAACTTTCCCAACTTATATTTCATATCAAAAGGAAAGAAGCAATCCAATATAGTAAATGTTAGAAAATGGAAACTAGAAGCCTTTACACAACTTTTCCATATCCTTTCACATCGTTCCACTTCTGGTGTTTACCAAGTGAATAAGGAAATTAAAAAGCAACTACAAGCTGTTTTAATAGCCTGACTTAAGTTCAGTTTGGAATCAGCACAGAGAAGTATTATTTTCAAAGGACCATAGCTGCAAAGACTGGAAAACATATTAAATAAAACTCAGAAGAGAATCGTAGCTTGATATTTGCGGCTTTGAGAGGAAATACACAACAGCATTCTTAATAATATCTAATAATTCCCATAGCATAGGGACACAAACACTATTCATTTTGGATGACAGCTTCTCAATTCAGGTCTGGCCTGTTCACCTGGAATAAACAAGTAGCACCCTCAGAATGCTCTGTGGCAACAGCTACCAGTGCAGAAACAACTTTAATTTCAGCAGACTCAAGTTCAAATCATGAGTCATCTTCTCCATTTCAATCACAATTCTGGTATACTTTTTATTGGTTAAAGTAAATATTTCTTACTGCAAAAAAAAAATCTAAGCAAATTGGCACACTCACTTTCAAAAACTTAATCTAAACACATTTTGGTACCAACATGAATAAGTCTTGCTCAATTTTGCAATGTCTTTTAAGAAAACAAAATAGCTTGTCTTAAAACTCCCTTAACCATGTTATTAACGTATCACGTATCACAAATCCATACTACTCTATTTTGGTTGCAAGAAACCAGTTCAAATATTTAAGGTGGACAGCACTGAAGAACAAAATTCTCTGCAGGTAGCAAGACACTGACCATTGCCCACCAGGTAGGATCCCAGATGTGAAACCAAATCCATCCTCCACGTGGCCTCCAGAGTGATCTCGCCCCTGCCTTGCTTTAAGCCGTTCAGTGGCTCTGTTCTCCCTCCAGAAGAAAGTATGGGCCAACAAACTCCTGCATGGCCTGAATGCTGCTTCCTTCTTTAGCCTTATTTCTCACCACTTTCTCCATACAGAACCACTCCAATTTCTGCATATGACTTTTTTTTATTTTATAACTACATGGTTTTGCTCAAAATGCAAAATATCCTCCCAGTTCTCACCCATACTTTCTCCTTTCACTAACACTCCCTGCTTCTTCAGCTTAAAAAACTTATTTATCATTCAAAACAATGCTCAGCCAAGCAATTCCATTCCTAAAGAAATGAAAACATGTCCACACAAAAACTTGCTCATAGCAACATTATTCATAATAGCCAAATACTGGAAACAACCTAATTGTCTATCAGCTAATAAAAAGATAAATAAAAGGTGATACATCCATAAAATGGAATAATATTTGGCAATAAAAAGGAATGAAGTACTGACACATGCTACAACAGGGATGGATCTTGAAAGCATTATACTAAGTGAAAAAAGCTAGTCACAAAGGACCACATATGTATGATTCTATTTCTATTAAATAGCCAGGATAGCAAATGTACAGAGAGCCTGAAAGTGACCTCAGAGCTTTCTATGAGGGTATATTTTGCCAAGCAAATTAACAGCATAAATGGAATTTGCAGGGGTTTTTTAACCTACCTAGCAGGAAAATAAATAGGGCCTTATTGAATCTATTATTGTTTATATGAATATTATATTGATTAAAATGAATCTTCAGTTACTTAAAATACTTCTGATAAGAGACCTTGAAATATTTTATTGATCCCTGGTACTGACTTCAGTGACTACATACTGAATGAAGTCTAAGTCAATCTTTCACTAATTCACAAGTGGTTCAGAAAATTAGCCCACTTTTCACACGCAGAGTTATAATAATCATGTACATACATTGAAATATAATTAATCATATATATATTGTACATACATGTAAGCTAAATCTTTAATCTGATAATACTGTTTTTAGATGAGTATATTTTTAATTTTTAAAAATTCATACTCAGTATAGAAAATTAGAAGAAAAATGTTAAATTTCTCACAATCCCAACCACCCAAAGACTAACATTTAACATTTTAATATCTTTCCTTATAGTCTTATTTCTATGCATATTTTTGCATAATTTTAATCATGACATAAATAACTCCTATAGATTGCCTTCCATTTAGAATTATAACTTTAATTTTTTAATGGCTGCATAATATTGCATTGTGTGTATATAACCTGATTCATACAACTATTTCCCTATTATTGGACACTTATGTCTTATTTTTCAGATTTATCAAAACTTTCAGTAAACAACTTTCTCCATATTTCAAGTAATGTCCTCAGGGTAGATGCCCAAGCATACAATTACATTGTTGGAATCTTCATCTACATTACCAAACTGCCATCCAGGTTGTATTGATTTTAACTCCTACCAGCAGTGGGAGTTTATCAATTCCTTCTCAATCAAGATTTTCTCTTCTGGGATCTTTTCAATTGTGATATGAAGGGCTAGCTGTAGCCAATCTAGAGAAGCCAGAGAAGTGAGTCCTCGGTGCACATCACCAGCATTTCACTTGCATTCAGGCAGCCCCCTCTACCTGCCTCCCTGTGCCCACTTCTTCAGGTAGAGTGTCCCTGCCTTCTCCACCTGAATCCCTCCAGGACTGCAACATTCCAGTAAGGAGCTAATTGCTTGATCTATTCTTAGGAAGAACATCTCAAAGGCAAGGAGCTCTTCCTAGAGACAATTTGCATCTGCAGTGTTCCCAGGAGCTACAAGGCTGAGGGAAGGCTTTGGGATAGCCAGGAACTTCCTGCAGCCCTTAGATCTCACCATGTGTAGAAGGCTGCTGGCCTGTTTAAAAAGAATTGTTTTAGTGTTAATGACCTTTATTTATTTTTTCTGATTATAAAAATACTATATGTTCCTTATTAAAAATCTGGAAAACATCACTTCCAAAGGAATAAAGAAAGAAGCAAACTTGTGTCACCCAGCTCAGTGCACTTACTAGGAGGCCTCTGAACGCCCTGTGCCCTCGCCTGCACCCCTGTAGAGTCTGCCACCCACGGGAGAAGCTGGGTCCTGCCTGTTCCTTTTTAATCAGCTCCCAGAAATCTGTACTCAACTAGGTCACCAGAATTAGAGCCAGAAAAGGCTATTTTATCCCATGTAAGCTCGAAGGGCTTTTGGCCGCCCAAACCAGCAGTTCTTCCTTGTCCTCAGTTAGAAGATAACACACTTCCGGTCTGTGTTTGGAATCCAGTGGCATTTCCTGGAATTCAATGACCTTCTTCCTCTCTGCAGAGGAAGGGGACAGTTTAGAAACCCAGGCTCCCAGAATGGGAACTCAGTTATTGGCATAAATATCTTTGTACTGTTTCCCTTGAGTGTAATTACCAAGTACCTTCTGTTCTGTTTCCAGTTTGTCATACTTCTGGCCAGACATTTGATTCAGGTCAAGTTTCTGATCTTTTCTTGTGCATCTTAGTTTTCCTTGGACTCACACAGCTTTCCCACTAATTTTTCCTTGGCAGACAGTATGGTGCACTGGTTAAGGGTATGGGCCTTATGACAGCATACTACGAGTGTGGCCATGGTGAAATAGGCACTTTGGTCCATAGCTGGTGGGGACAAAGTGTACAACTCCCTTGGAAGTTACTAAAGAGTACAACTCCCTTGGAAGGCAACTTGGCACTATCAAAATTACAAATGCATATTGCTTTTGGCTCAGTAATTCCAGTTCTGGGAAATTTATCCCATGGATAGACCTGCACACATAGGAAATGAACATGTGCTTGATATTTACTTATTTTTATTTTTTCCCAGGTACAACAGTAGGTTCTTTTCCGGTTTCTCAAAGCGCCACATAGGGTGGGGACAGAGACAGAGGAGAATTGACATTTATTGCAGAACTTATATTATAATATTATTCTATTATAATGATATATTTTAATGATATATTATACATGTATGTGTTAGCTATATTCTATATTATTATTGTTATAGCAAAAGATTTGGAAACAACCAAAATATCCCATCAATGGGAAACTGGTTAAATAAATTATACAACATCAGCATAACAGAATACTATACATATGTTTAAAAAGTGAGAAAACCCTTTATGTATCAATAATGGTATTTAACATTACATTCAAAAGATGTGTAATTCACATTATATAAAAGACAATAGAATTTTTATATTATGTGCTCTGTATAATATATTTATGATGTATCTTCATATATAATATATAATATGAGAAGGGCAGTTTGTAGTACAGATCAAGAATACATACTCTAAAACCAGACCGACCAAGTTGAAGCCTGGTTCCACCTCTTACTAGCTGTGTGATCTTGGACAAGTCACTTCACCTCTCTGTGTCTCAATATAATCATCTATAAAATGATGATAATAATAGGACTTACCTCACATGACTATGAGAGCATTAAAGGAGTTAATATGCATCGAGTGCTCAGAACTGGGGGTGGCACACAGCAGAGAAGCACCACATAGTGTTAGTTACTGTCATATGCCATTAAGTGAAAAGAGCAAAGTGTGAAGGTGTGTAATAGCATGCAACTTCTGCAAGCCTGAGATTCCTCTGTCCATAACAATTGTATCCACAGTAGTGGATACAATACACCAATGCTACGGACTGAATTGTGTCCTCCCAAGTTTCATGTATTCAAAGCTTGATTCCCACTGTGACAGAGTTAAGAGGGTGGGAAATCCTATAATGGCAATCGGAAAGTGGGGCCTTGGAGAGGTGATTAGATTGTAGGACGATGCCACAGTGAATGGACTAATCCACCCATGGTTAATGGTGGTCACAAGTGTGGTTCTGATGGCTTTAAAAGGAGTACATGAGAAGCTCTCTCTCTCTCTCTCTCTCTCTTCTTGCTTCTGCCATTTTGCCATGTGACACCCTGTGTCATTGGAGTCACCACCAAGAGCAAGGCCCCTACCAGAAGTGTTTCCTGGACTTTGGACTTCCCAGTCTCCACAACTGTAAGCAATAAATATTGTTTCTTCACAAACTACCCAGTTTCAGGTGTTTTTGTTAAAAGCAACAGAAATGGATGAACACAACCAGCAACGTGTTTAGTGCGGTGCTGGCCCACGGTATGTTCTCGGGAAGCATTCAGGCTCACTGGTACTACCTGCTCTCTACTTTCACTTTTTTCCAAGTGCCCCAAAGTCACTAATTCTCTCCTCAAGCTGCCCACATTCCAGAACCAGAGAAGAGACCAGATTACATGCAGATGAAAGAGTAAGGCCAGAGATAGGGGTGAGTCATCACAGAGCAGCGTTTCCATCCCAGCCGAGTCCATTATTACTAACAGTATGGACTGGGGCAAGTGGCATCAACTCTCTGAGCCTTAGTTTCCTCACTTGTGAGATGGAGTTGATGACAATATTGATAACTACCATCTTGTAGCGTTGCTGTAGGACTTGAAATAACGTTTGTAAAGCACCCAGCACAGAGGAGGCACTGAGGCATGGACGTCGTCACGAGGAGCAGGAAAAGGGGCCTGGGAGAGAGTCAGCACAGCCATTGTCCCCAGCTTCTCCTCTGCCAGTGTTGGGGTGGTCGAACTAGTGAAGACCAGTTAGTGAGTCTCTCCCTCACTTTGTCTCCTGGGGAACAGAGTGCATCTGGGTTCGGTGGATACATTATCATCCTCAACGATGCCAAATAGAGCAATTTCTGTGTAGGTCACCAGTCAAGAAATGCACTGTGGGGTGCACAAAACAAGTACAACACTTTTTGAGTACCTACTGTGTGCCAGATGCTGTCACTGGCACCTAGGACACAGCCACCAACAAGGCACTTAATGCCTCCGTTCTCATAGCACCTACATCCTAGTGCAGGCAGGGCAGCCATAGACGAGCACAGAGAATCAGGTCCAGGTTTGCAGGGCACTGTCACAAAGGTGAATCAGGGGAACTCAGGTACTTGTTTTGGGGTTTGCATATGCTATTTTCACACTTAAGATTTTCTAGTCTCAAGTTTTTGAAAGGTTGAGAACTTCAGACATGATTTTCATCATAGTTAGAGGTCCGACCCCCAGCTTCAGTCCTAGCTCCACCATTCACCAGAGACTGTTCTTGCAATTGACGAGGTAGCGATTGGGCTGGAAGCTCATTAATCAAGATCCTCTCCAGTCCTGACACTCTGGAATGCCCCTGCTCAATTTGGCATTAACCATAATATCAATGTGATATCATTGCAGAATTAACATAATATCATTTTTCTATCTTTGAAGACCTTTATTTTCTTACTTTTCGTCTTGTTGAGAGCCATGTGCAGTGCTATGCATTATGGAGTCAAGTTTTTATTATCCTGGAAGCAAAAGGTTGAATTTTTGGCAAGATGTGGATAAGCAAAACCCCGTGCATGTCTATAAAACTAAATAGTAATTGCAAAGTATCTCTCATTATGGGCCTGAGATGTTTTCCAGATTTTAAAATATCTAGTTTTAAATTCATGATTCTTTTGAGAAATGTAGGAAAGTAAAATAAATCTTCTCTTTTATATACAAGTGCCTTGGGGAAAACAGAACTTTATGTAAATAGCTGCAGGTGTTGATGTAACAGTATTACAACAAGCCCTTACAAATTTTGGAGTTCTCCAAGTGGATTATGAGCAAAGGCTGAGACTTTGTAAATTGTTTCTTCTCTCTAGAGTACCCCCTTCCTACCTCCCCACTTGCACCTAATTCACTTGAAGAATTCCTAACTTTCCTTCAGTTGCAGCTGACACATCCCTTCGTGTGTGGGAAGCCTCCTGCCATCTCCCCAAGACTGGGTTAATTGTCCTCCCTAACAATCTGAGTCCTTATCAAATAATTTAAATAATCTTTAACACACTATTTAAATAAAGTTCTTTTTTGCCTTTGACCTCAGATGCACAAAATCAGTTGAAAAATAATCCTTGGTTTGTAATGCACTATCATCCCTGCTATGCTTGACCTTGTTTTGGAGTCAGTATTTTATCTGTGTATTTATTTATAACAGTACTGCCCAATAGAAATATAATGCAAACCACATATGCACCTTTAAACTTTCTAGTAGCTCCATTTTAAAATGTAAAAAGTAACAGATGAAATTAATTTTAGTAATATATTTTATTTAGTCCAATATATCCAAAAGATTATCACTTCAACATGTAATCGATACAGAAATTATTGATGAGATATTTATATTCTTCTTTTCTGCATGAAACCTTCAAAATATGGTATGTATTTTACATTTAGAAAATATCTCAATTAGGTCTAGTCACATTTCAAGCGATCAGTAGCAATATACAGCCAGTGGCTATAATATTAGTCAGCACAGATTTATAGTATAAGCAACCCGCATGAACTCATGACCCAAAACAAGAACTAAAATATCACCAGTAACTTATATACCTACTTGTGAACTCTTCCCTCAACCTGTGTGTTATCAGCTTGTTTGCCTGTTCAACTAGATTTTGAGTTTCCAGAGAATAGAACACGTATATTATATAAATGTTAGTGTCTCACTGTCTTCTCAAAGTGTGGCCTCCAGACCCTGGGGGTCCCTGAAATATTTTTAGGTCAGCTGTATTTTTACAGTAATATTAAGATGTTATTTGCCTTTTTCACTGTGCTGATATTTACGCAAATTGCAAAAACAATAATGTGTAAAACTGCTGGCAACTTAGCACAAATCAAGGCCATGCTACAAAACCGTACTAGTCATTGTAATCTTCAATGCTGTGCACTTCTGGTTTTAAAAGAAATCAAGTGTTACTTTAAAATGTCCTTGATGAAGCAGTAGAATTTATTAATTTTATTAAATCTTGACCCTTGAATGTTCAATTTTTTTAGTAGTCTGTGTGATAAGTGGGGAGCATGCATAAAGCTCTTCTGCTGCAGACCAAGGACAGTGGCCGTCCAGGAAGCACACTCGTGCAAATTGAGGTGTGAGCCGAACTAGTCAGTTTTTTCCTGTAACATTGTTTTTACTTGAAAAAACAACTGATAGACAAGCTATGGCTATTTAGACTTGGGAATTTAGTGGACATTCTCTCAAAATAAAATAAACCTGTCATTTCAAAGAAAACAACTGACAATGTTTATTGCCAATAATAAAAATATGACATTCAAATGAAAACTGAAATTTTGGAAAGTTTATATCCATCACCATAAATTTCACAACTTCCCAATACCTAAGCACTTTCTAAAGAGATCAGTGGTGATATTAAAAAGTGTCATTTTGGGGGGTTATTGTATAAATAAATGGCAACATTTGGAAGAGACATATAACTCAGGAAGCCAATATTTTCCAAATGACCAGTGTGTGATGTTACAAAAGTCATGCATAGGAAAGAGATCCATCTAAAGTGCACAATAAATCAGTGGATTTTAACATAAAAGAGAACAAAATGTTCATTAATATGGTTTCAGATTTCATATGACAACTGACTTTTAATAAATTACTACTTATTGAGTTTTGGTATAGTATCAAAAAAGATTATCCACAATCATCTGAAAAGGCTATGAAAAGGCTGGAAAGGCTTCCCTTCTCCAATTACATATGTATATTTTTTCTTTCTATGCAATAGTCTGCCCTTATCCACAACGGAACATTCCAAGATCCCCAGTAAATGCCTGAAACCATAGATAGTATCAAACCATATATACACTATTTTTTTCCTATACATACATACCTATGATAAAGTTTAACTTATAAATTAGGCCCAGTAAGAGATTAACAATAGTGAATAATAGAACAATTATAACAATAAGCCAGCATCACTACTCTTGCACTTTGGGGCCATTATTTAGTAAAATAAGGGTTACTTGCACACAAGCACTGGCTGTCAGGACGGTCTATCTGATAATGGGCGGGGAGCAAATACAGCATGGATATACTGGACGAAGGGATGATTCACATCCCAGCCATAAAGAGCTGGGCAGCGGGAGATTTCATCATCTACTCAGAGCAGCACACAATTTAAAAACTTATGAATTGTTTATACCAGGCATTTTTCATTTAATATTTTCGGGCCGTGATTGACCTAGGTAACTGAAACCTCAGAAAGTGAAACAGCAGAAAGTGAAATCATGGATGGGGGGAACCACTGTATTTTAACCAAAAAACATATTGCAACAGATGGAATCCAGAAGGACATAGGAGAATCCAGTTGATAAATCAGACATTAAAAAGGTTTGCAAAAATTTAAAACAGTGACACTCTATTCACTATTTTTTTTGGTTTAAAAATATAGTTTCTATAAAGCATATTATTCATGTTACAATGTGATGGGTTTATTATTGTTACTTTTCAGCAAATTAATATACAAAATTGTAGAGTGATAGGAAGAATAGGATCTAGTGTTCTATAGCAATAAAGAGAGAGTACAGTCAACAACAGGTTACTGTATAACTTCAAATAGCTGGTTGAGAGAACGTTGAGTGTTCCTAACACAAAGAGGTGACAAAGGTTTGAGGTTATGGATACACTAAATACTCTGGTGTGATCATTGCACACTTGCAAAGGTACCCAAATATCACATTATACTCCATAACTATATACAATTATCATGGGTCAATTAAGAAAAAATAAAGAGTTGCTATTTTTTTAAAAAAAGGTACTTCATCAAGTGTTAATGAGTTTGAGAAACACAGGAGAAAGTACAAAGAGACCTTAGTACTTTTCCAGGCTCAACAAGTACCAAATTGATTTGTTCAAAGGCCCCTGATAAGAAGGGGTATCCATCTTGTAAATAAATAAGTCATCCTCTTGAGAAAAATAATTTTTAAAAACAATAAATATTGGTTTAATTTCTAATATAGTAAATATCGATAGATCCAACTAACATAAACAAAAGCTCTTTGGGAGCCTCAATAATTTTTAAGAGTGCAAAGTATTCCTAAGACCAAAAGTTTAAGAACCACTAGCCTAGCACATTTCTTAATACATGATAAACTCACGCCACCTCAACAAGCGATCCAAGCGATCCAAGCGATCACTGGTGAGTGATAGGACACATTGACATCGTGTGCCTCCTGACGCCGGACACTGAGAAAGACACACACACCATTTCTCCAGTATTCCTAACACAAACGCATGCATATCCCAAGTCTAATCATGAAGAAACATCAGACAAACCCAAACGGAAGGACATTCTACCAAAGAGTCTGCTTGTCCTTTTCAAAAATGTCAATATCAACAAAGAAAAAGCACAACCATGAAATGCTTTTAGTTCAAAGGAGACTAAAAAGACATGACAATTGAATACCACATATCTCCTAGGAGCTTGTTTAGCACATAAAAAAAAAATTAATGGCAATTAGAAAATACCAAGTAAGTTCTGAAAATTATAACATAACATCACCTTAATGTTAATTTATTGATTTTTGATCATTGTACAGTAGTTATATAAGACAATGTTCTTGTTTTTAGGAAATATACACTGAATGGGGGAAAGGTGTCATTTCTGCAATTCACTCTGAGAGAATGAGAGGAGAGAAGAGCAAACGTGGTAAAATGTTAATATCTGGAATATGGGAGAAGGGTATTCAGACATTATTTGTGTTGTTTGTGCAACTTTTCTATTCATCTAAAATTTTGTCAAAATAAGGAGTTAAAAGGTAATAAAAATTGACTAAGTGAATACATGAATGAATCTTTTTCTAGAAACTCCACCTTGTCCAGCTTCTTGATTTAGGCATTAGATGGTGTTAGAAGGGTTAAATGACGGAAAAAGAAAATTCTCTTAATGGTTATTATTATATCCTTATATCGCATTAGCAATGTATGCTAGAAGTGCCTCCAAAATTTATCTCCCTTTATGATTTTTATTAAAAGGGCCTTTAGACCCCTGAAATTGAGGTTTTCATGATGTGAACTCCAAATTATTTTGTTTCTACTTTGATGTGGGAGCAAGAGGCTCTTTTGCCAGCTTCTTTTTTTTTTTTTTTTTTTCCTTTTTGTCTTTTTTTGTGTCCCGCAACGGACCGCAACCCTCAGTGTCGCGCCCGTACCGGACCGGGACCAGCAACGGGATCGCAACCCTTGGTGCTGCGCCCGCCCCTCACTCAGCCAGTGAGCGGGAACCGGTCTGTATGTGGGATCCGAACCCTCGGCGGGAGCGCCACCGCACTCCCAAGTGGCGCACTGTAGCAGTGTGCCACCGGGCCGGCCCTTTTGCCAGCTTCTAACACTGAACCTTGAAGAGAAAAGAGGAATAAAGCTGCTCTTGGAAGAATCGAGAGACACACCCAAGTCCCGCCTTGGCTCTTTAGTCATCAGGAGTTGGGGCAGTTCACAGGGAACGTTAGCATGAGCTGCCTCTCCCTTCCAGCAGGCTCTAGGTGACAGGGAAGGGGAGGGACACCGTATCTGTGATTCTTCCTTCCACTTCTCTGGTCTGAAAGCGTCTTGCTTATGGTTTATGGCTTGGTTGCTTTGAGACCGAAAAAGGAGCCTAGGCCTTGTAGGATTGGCTGAAAATGCGTGTGGTCAAGAGTCTAGCCCCACTTATAATTAGAAGCAGATCATGGCAGTGAGCGAGGGCTTTATTTCGACAACACGCCTTCAATCTTCTCTTAGTATTTCAGTTCTGCAAAGGTAGTTTCCCTGGCCTCCCTCTCGTGGTCCTGCGTGAGATCTCCTTGGCGAAAGAAGCCACTGTGTTTCTGACCTCTGCTTCCCTGTTCAGGAAGGGGTTATGAGCACTGGTTTCTTGTTTGAAGAGCAGAACTATCAATTATAGCTCTTTAACCTAAATTAAGGACCTTAAAATCTAGAGAAGTTAAAGTCATCAGCAGGACAGGAATATCAGTCAACCAACCCCAGTCCAGAAGCCCTCCCAGGACATCTTGAGGATGAACCCACTGGCTTCCCAAACATATGGAGAATTCCCAAAGCCATACTTAGAATTAAATCCAAAGCCCCCTTAACCATGCACTGCTTGCAGAGCTCTTCCTACCCCACCCCACTCATTTCCTACCTTTCCCCCAGTCCCCTCCAGGCTCCATGGGCTCCAACCACCTGCTTTATTTTTAGTATAAAAATAAAGATCGCCTGCATCACGATCTGACATTAGATTGTGCAGCTATGTATCTGCTTGTTGTTTGTCTTCCACATGAGAATATAAATTCCATGAAGGTAACATTTACCTGTCCAGGGATTAGGTCCTGATATATTTGGGGTGCCATTTTGAGCCTGCCACACTGACCAGGACGTAGTGGCTGAATAAGTGGATTATCCCACATACCCAAGTTATTTCAGTAAGGAGTCACTGGCACCAGCCCTACAAGTGGACACATGCCTTCGTGCCTCTGCAAAGGTTGGCGGTGAGGGCCGGCCTGGTGGCGCACTGGAGAGTGCACCGCTTGGGAGCGCGGAGGCGCTCCCACCGAGGGTTTGGATCCCATGTGGAGACTGGTTCCCGCTCACTGGCTGAGCGCGGTGCGGGCGCAACACCGAGGGTTGCGATCCCATTGCCGGTCCCCGGTACGGGCGTGACACCGAGGGTTGCGATCCCGTTACCCGTCAGTAAAAAAGACAAAAAGGAAAAAAATAAAAAGCTGGCGGTGAGATTAACTTGACCCTTTCCTCTTGACATTCTTGTCTGACTTACATAGGGGAATATGGAATGCTCAAGGTACATTTATGGGTGACAAATCTGAGAAACAAATGTGTGGAGCACTTTCTATGTGCCTGGCACTTTGCAAGGAGCTTTCTGTCAGTATCTCACCTGATTCTTGCAACATTCCTGTAGATTTTCTCCTTTCTACAAATCCAGAAATTGAGGTCCTTACAATTTAAGCAATTGCCCATGATCAGGCAGGTAGCGAGTCACAGCGGCAGAGTTTGAACACAGGCAGTCCGACTCCAGGGCCCTCTCCTACCACCCTACACAGGAGTCTGAAGGGCAGCTGTGCTTTTGTGGTTCATGCTTGTAGATGGGCACAAGAAACTATCCTTCAATGACTGAGTCCTATTCTGGACACTACAGGGATACAAGGAGATCAAGGATTAATCCCTGTCCTACAAGACGTATGTGTTTAATTGTGAAGAAAAGGCATAAAGTCAGATAGTCTTTATCTTTTGGGAGTTGCGGTTGGAGGACAACTAAAAGAGAGCACAAAGGGGTTTCCGAGACCTAGTCATGCTGTTTCTCGAGCTGGTGCTGGTTAGAGCGGTATGTGAATCAGTTTGTGAAACTTCATTGCTGTACACTTGGGATTGTTGCACTTTTCTTTGTGTATATTACATTTTGAAAAAAGGCATGAGATGAAGACATAAAAGCAGGGCTCTGGGAAGTGTGAGGGCTTCAAATGGGCCAAAAGGCAGTCTTTCCCACAGCACTGGATGCCTGGGCCACCCCCAGCCTTCTGACTAATTGCCTCACTAATTAAGCGCTATGAGATAGGAGGGTGAGAGGTTGAGGAGTTTTTTTTCAGGGTCTTTAGTATCAAAATTCCCAAGGTGGGCCCACCTCAAACTCAGTTTGGCTGTAAAGCAGAGTTAAACAATCATCTTAAGTATCATTCAAAATGTTTTCAACAAGGATTATCCCAAAGAAAATGAATTTATTATTTTACATACGTTTGGAAAGTCCTGGGCTAAACAAATGAGATTCCTTTTGTTGCTGCAGGACTTGTCAGAGCCTTTGCTATATTCATGTGAACTGAGAGTCTCCAAGAGGGAGTGATATTTTGCATTTTCTTTCCCAAACTTATTTTACTATGGAATACTTTTTTTCCCTTAACACTGTCAGGATTCATGTAAGAAACAAACTTCGGGAACTGCTATTGTAGAATCCTGATTTGAAAAGCCAAAGATTATGGATACTAAAAGACATCTTTCAAAGTATTCCTTGAGGACTTTCTAGATTACTCTCACTGACCCTCAACAAGTCAGGAGAGTTAGTTCAGAAGTCTAAATGAAATCCCATTTAAATATCTGAATAAATGATGGGGGGTGGGTACAGAGGACAGTCGAAGAGCAGAGAAAAGTTGGGGTACCAAGGGGAAAAATTATAGTGACTCGAGCTCCCAGTTATCCTGAAAAGTCTTTTCTTAAGACTTTTTGGTTGTAACCAGAGTGGTTGGGTTGAACAAAGTGATTATTTACAGTGAGGTCACAGGGCTTTCTCCCAGAACCAGACACCTGGTTGCCATCAAGCCTCCCTCTCAATGACCCTCAGTGCCCCCTTCATTCTTTTCTCACCCTGTAGAATATTTTTTTGCATCTTAGTCCGTGACATAGAAAATATGGTGACCAACAGTTCCAGAGTTTGCTTGTCTGGTCATCCAGAGAGAGACTCAATTGACTCAATTCCAACTTCCTAAGAAAGGTATTTTGGTCAGGCTACTGGCCACTCGTGAGCCTGGTGGGTGGGTCACATAATATGCCAATCACACCAAGACCATGTGGATGGAGGGATGCATTATGGACATTCACAGAAAGGTGGGGAGCTGGGCAGACCATCCAATAGACAGCTGTGCAAATCCAGGAATTCATTGGATGTGTGGCTGTTTTTTTAAAACGAAATTTTTTGGCAATTGGCTAGTATAGGGATTGAACCTTGGACCTTGGTGTTATCAGCATCACACTCTAACCAGCTGAGCTAACCAGCCAGCCCTGTGTGGCTGCTTTTTAAAACCACTTCCTTGCCTTCTATGTAAATAAAGAGAGGTGATTTTTTTTGATGCCTCAGGAACTTTTCAGTTCCTTAGAATCATGACCTAGAACACCCAACTCTCCTCTACTGATCTGTAGATGTGTCATATGGAAAGAGTACTGCTGACTGTGCTGGTCATCTCTAAAAATCATTTTACCCAAGTAACATACAAGAAGCTTGCATCTTTGAAAATGATTTCTTTCATTCTCCAAAAATTTGAGCCTGTGAAAGGAAATTCGGTTAATCAACAATACCTGTTTTTGGAAACTGGGTATTTGAAGCTTCACTGTGCTGGATTCCAGTTGTTTTCCACTCTTACATCCTCCATATTTAATGCCATCCTTTTGAAAATGGATTGACTTCAGAAGTATTTTTCTCTGGCTTTTGAGATTTTGCACATTGGCCCAAATGCATTTTTATTTTCCATTTTAATTTATAAAGTATAAATACAATGTTGAACTTCTTTGGAGTTAACGGTTTCACTGTGCAGATGTTTCTTGAAAGCCTTTTCAATTCATAGTGTTGGTTTAAAAAAATTTTTATTAGCCTGGCTGAGTGCCAGAAAAAAAATACTATTCTATTTTGCATAGAACTGTAAGATTTTTTTTCTTTCTCTTTTCTTTCCCCACCCCCATGACTATTAGGATTAAAGATGCCATAGTGACATCTTGTGGTCAACCACCAGAGACACAGCAAAACGTCATCACGGTGGGATGACAGAAGTGACCTAGTTCATTCTCCCACAAGTATTTCTTGATTTACTTTTTATTTACCATTTGGCTCAAATTGCTCTAGATATCCAGGTTGTTTTGCTTTACAGAAAATATTCAACTTGGGCCTCATACAAAGGATAAACACACCACGTTCTGGAAATGAAAGAAGGGACATTAACTCTTATTTTTGGCTTTTGTTAGACTGCTTGTAAAAACAGAGTTGTGGTAACGCTGAAAAATATTCAAATCTTTTCCCTAAAAAGTGACAGGAAATAATGACTCAAATGGGCTTTCATTTATTATTCTAATTCTAAACTTTCAGGAATTAATCGGCCTGTTTACTTCACTTGTTTGGTATTGAAATGGAAATGTACAAATAAAAACCCTCCAATCTTTATCTCCTCTCCCTAACTAGTGTCAGCAAAGATAAAATCTGCTTGCTTTTTCCTGACTCTTAAAAGGAAAATGTCCAAAATATTATGCAGCAATCAAAAATTGTGCTTACCAGAAATGGTGCATAACATAGAAGAAAAATATGATGCTGAGCTGGCCCGGTGGCGCATTGGAGAGTGTGCCGCTTGGGAGTGCGGTGGCGCTCCCACCGAGGGTTCAGATCCCATGTGGAGACCAGTTCCCGCTCACTGGCTGAGCGCGGTGCGGGCGCAACACCGAGGGTTGCGATACCGTTACTGGTCAGTAAAAAAGACAAAAAGGAAAAAAAAAAAAAAAGAAAGAAAAATATGATGTAATGTTAAAGGGGCAAGATACCAAATTATATATAAGGTATGATCCCACATACATATCAGTATGAATGTCTTCATTGGTGTAAATGTCTACACAAATGTGGACATAAATGTCAATAGAAAGACCCATGTGGATGAGGGTATATGCACAGAAATAAGTCCAGAAAGAAGTACATATACTAAAACATTTTCTCTGTTTCATGGCATTATAACTACTATTTTCTTATGTTTTTCTCTATTTTTAATTTCTTCCTAACTGAGTATATACTAAAATTAAAATCAAAAAAAATATTCAGCCCTTTTTAAGGGATCATGGTTCTGTTTGCTTATTTATAGAATATCTCCATTTCAGGATGACACAAAAACATGAAAAAAATTCCTGCAATTGAGATGCCTAGCAAAGCACTGAGATGATAGAACCTGAGTAAATTGCAGAACAAGAGCAAAATCATTCAGGAAGAGTTGAAATGCTTGGAATTCCAGAAATGTAAAGGCCTGTCCTGTCTCTTAGGTGCCTTCTCCATGGAGCTGAGGGGTGGGAGGAGGTCTGTCCGTGGTGTATGGGGCCACTCTCTACAGCAGAGCTTTGCCATAGCCTTCAGAGAAACCACGAGGTAATTCAAGTTTGTCTTTGGTGCAAATTGTGCATCTAACTATTCAGTGGTGAATATATACCTGGTGCTGTGCTAGAATCTTGGCATATTCGGTCTAATCCTGATGGTTCTACAAGGAATTTATAAAGATGAAAAAAGTGAGAGCTGGAGAAATTAAGTGCCCCAAATGGCTGGGAGAGCTGGGATTAAAATCAGTTCCTTTGTGCTCTTCATACCACACCTGCCTCTCACAGAGCTTTTCAGCAGGTGAAATACTCTACACACACGTTTAGTGACCCAGATCTCCAGAATCATAAGACCAAATTCCTTTACGAGCCATTGAATATATCCTGAGGAGGAATTTCTGCCAAGTGCCCTTCAAATTCCAGTGTCATGGTGGACACCTTTTATCCACATGCTCCTCATGTCTGCATGGAAGGGAGAGGTTCACTGCTCAACTCCCAGAAAGGAGTGGTGTTGGGGTCGACACTCCTGGTTGCCTCTCTTCTCCCTCACTCACTCAGCCACCTAGACAGAGAGCATTGTATCTGATTGGTGATATTGGAGCACACTGACCGAGGGGCAGGACCACTGCACTGTAAAGGGTACACCCATAAAGCCACCAGGACCCTCTTTGTTAATCAATATGTGTAATGCAATACCAAAAAAATATTAACTTTTTAAACTAAATTAGTTGATTCTAAAGTTAAATGGAAAAATAAACAAACAAGAATGACCAAGAAAATCCTGAAAAAGAATAATTACCAGATTTTTGCAAACCAGAAATTAAAGCATATTATAAAGCTAAATGGATTAAACATGTGTAGTGCTGATATATGAATAGACAGAGATTGATGGAAAAGAATAGAAAGCCCAAAATTAGATCCAAGGGCATAGGGTAATCTAGTATATAATAGAGGTTTAATGTATATTAAAGAATATGGAAAAAAGATAGATTACTCAATTAAAGGCTTTAGGATGACTGGATGGCTGTCTAAACACAAAGTTGGATACCATACCTCACACCCTATACCAGGACAAATTCCAAAGGTGCAAAAATTTTAATATCAAAAAAGAATAGCATATTAAAAGGGGTAAAAGAAGCCAAGAAGGAATTATTTAATAACATTAGGGTAGGGAATATCTTTTATGACACACACAAAACACAGAAGCCATAAAATTCTGCAGAAAAATCAAAGTTAAAAGACAAAGGACAAAACCAGAAGGAAAAATAACTTGGAATAGACACAGTGCTCATTTTCCTAAATATATGAAGAATTCTTGAAAATCAAGAAGGAAAAAAACCCATGATTCAATTGGAAAATAGACAAAGGATATGAACCAACTCTTGCCACAAAGAAAACCCAAATGAGTCTTCAAACATATAAAAAGGAGCTCAATGTCACTCACAATGGGAGAGATGCACATTACAACTACTGGGAGGTATCATTTTGCACCAAGTACATTGGCAGAAATCAAATTCTGCATGCAAACTGTATTGAAGAGGGTGTGGGGAAACATGCATTATCCCACATTGCTGGTGGAAATGGGAATTAGGTCTACAGCCCCACAGAGTGGAAATCCTCTGTGAAGGGCTGTCTGTAAATTCACATACTCTTTGACCCAGCTATCCCACTTCCAAGAATTTATGGTACAAAAGAGGCTCACACCTACAAAATGACATATGTACATAGTTATTCATTGTTCGAAATAGCAAAGGGCTGGAGACATCCCAAATATCCATCAACAGAATATTGGTTAAATAAATCAGAGTGCATCCACATAAAAGAATACTGTGCCACTATAAAAAAAACATGAAGTTCTTTATGGGTTGATATGGATAATTGCCAAGGTATATCTTCAAGGTAAAAAGCAGGGCTTAAGACAATGATATGGATAATTGCCAAGGTATATCTTCAAGGTAAAAAGCAGGGCTTAAGACAATGTGTTACAAGCAAAAATAAAAAAAAAAAAGGAGTAAGCTGAATATACTTATCTGTTTATATGTGTATAGTCAATCTCTGGAAAAAGTGCTAATAGTGGTTAAAGATCCAGAAAGAATGGTGTCTGAATGTCCCAACCATACAATATCCACTGCTTTCACTTTACTCAGAATGGTGAGACCTTCCACAGTGCTGAGAGCCGTGTTCTCCACCTGACTGCCAGGGTACCCCTGATAGAAGAGAGAGTGAAAGGTACCCCAGAGAGGCCTGAGCACTCCCTAATGGGCCCTCTGACAAAGGGCCTTTTGAAAACACGTGAAGTTTCATATTTATCTTAATTGATACAAATCTGCATTCTAATTAACAATATATTTGTCTTAGTTTTAAGATTAAAATAATAACAGTGGTCTTCTCCCCAATTTTGGAAGCAAGAAAGAATCCCTTAGGACTCATACTCACCTTTAAATTATCTACCTTATTGAGCTTGACTTCTCCTTCTGAGCTCCAAATAATAATAAAAACAACTGAGATTTGTTGCACACCAGGCTATTTGCTTTGCTTAAATGCTCGTAGCAATCCTAGGATGTGAAGATACTTATTTTCCTCATTTTTAAAATGAGAAAGCAAAGGCTTAGAGAGGTTAAATGACTATTCCAGAATCACACAAAGCCAAAAAGTAGAAAGACTGAAATTCCACCACAGATTGATGTGACACTAGTTATTTCTCTTTCTCTGCATTGAGCCACTTCCCAATTCTCTCTCCACTGCTCTTCTGCATCCACTCAGGACTCTCTGTTTGGTTCTCTTCCTAGTCTTCCTCCCGGGAATATTAAATCTTATAAATTCCTCTGGCTCCAGGGTCTACAAATTCTAGTGGTTCTCAGTCCTAGCTGTGCACTGGACTCTCTTGGGAAAATTTTAAAAACATACCTATGCCTGGAACTCATCCCTCTGGACATTTTGAGTTGGTCTGGGATGGGCTCTAGGAATAAGTATTTTTCAGTCCCCCCACCCCAACCCCCCACCCCAGGGGTGTCTTATTCAACTTTGTATCTCCAGGGCCTAGTAGGCACTCAGTAAATATTTGTTAAATGAAAGAAAGAAAAACTGAACGAGCAAATGAACTTTAGGGTAGGGTAGAAGCCACAACTTAGTTTAGACAATGAAACAAAAACAGTTTTGAAAGATCTAAGCGAGGCTGAAGCTTGTCACAAAGGCAGAGTCATTTTGATCTCTTCCTGGGATGCTGGAGAAGGAAGCTGCATCCCTGAAACCCAGTCCAGAGCCGCACACAATGGAAAACCATAAATAGCAGCTCTAAATCACATGAGGGTTATGTAACATAAGGCTCACAGAACACGGCTGCTTTTATCACTCAGGCTTAAGTTGCACTGAAATGGAAACTCAGCTGATGCCCTATGTATTAGTTTCTCAAAAGATGAAAGTCCCCCTGCGTTTGCCCAAGACCATCTATTGGCCCATATTTGAGGCAGCGTTGCCAGGGCCCTTCCTGTTAAGGAATTCCTGCTGTCCTTCTAGATAACAAGTAGGCAATTTCAGCAGAATTATTTTTATTTGTAAAGATAAGGCCAGAATTTTCCCTGATCAAGTGAGAAGGCAGTGCCTATCGGCTTTTCATACACTTGGGAGCCCTGGATCACAGGCTCAGGCAAGGAGATCAGTTGCACCAGTGTGTGCACTTCCAGAGAGGTCACCCCTCTTTTTTCCTGCAGTGGAGATTTGCTGATCATCTGAAAACCTTTTGTGAAGCACCCAAATTCACTCTGTGCCATTTAATTCTTAGAAGAGGTTTGTCATTCTCTATAAAATGATAGGGCACCCACCCTGCCTGAGAAAGGAATCCCAGAGCTAACTTTGAATACACAATTGATCCTCACTGGTTAGTAAAGGAGGACTTTGAAATAAATTTTTAGAATGGTTGAATAAAATTGGGATTTTTATGAACTTTTTTACAAAGATGCTAGAGCATCACCAGTCTGGGTCCCTGAATGATCATCAGGAAGATGAACAAGAATCTGACCTTAAAGGTCAGTGCAAATAATCACAATCTACTTTCCCTACCTAAGTACTTTCTGGATGATCATAGATTAGTATTTCTTTTAATGAAACACAACCCATACTTTGCAAAGGCTATCAATGGTGATTCCACCGAGGTACAGGCAGGGACAGAAAGGAGGAAAAGAAAATAGAACACTTGACGTAAAAGTGAAAAGTAATCTTCAGTCCAGAAATCAACTGGTACAGCAGAAAAGATTCCTGAGCAAAAAAGTAGGCAAAGAGTATTGAAGGTACGGACTCTAGGTTAATGAGAAGAACTCACATTTGTTGGTGAAGTTGGTAGAATGCTCTAAGGAACTGACAAATGATGGGCTCTGCTGGACATCTATAGCCAAATGTCACTGTCTGGAAGTAGAAGAGAGGGGAAGTCAGGCCTCCAATTGATGGCCCTCCAACTCCAGCTGGAAGAGGAGGCAGAGGTAAGTATGGCACTTACTTGGGAAAACAGCTGGGAACTAACTGCGGAGAAGTCCTCCAACAACGAAATAATCATACAATGGATTCTCCAAGTATGTGGGGGGAAAAGTAAACTCTTCAAAGTCTGGATTCTGACAGGAAGGAAGGGGCATGTTCAGGTAAAAAAGAAAAAAGAAAAAAAAGAAAGAAAGAAAAGTCAAAGGAAAAAAGTCTATCCTTCTTCAGCCTGTGTTAGAGGGATTTGGCAGATAGTCTACAGACCTTACTTGAACTTCACCATTCTAGAAACCCTGTGTAATTCTCTCCTCAGCCATAAGGCCAAATCTGAACTCAAAGACTTCGAAAAGCTTCCCAAATGAGTCTTTCAGCAGTTTGATATACTGTTCAGGAAGGAGAGGCAATGTAGCTGTGGCTTTAGAGCAGTAAACCCCAAATTCCTGATTGCCCACCCCATCAATCAAATACTAATGAGCATAATGAATATGTATATTCATTTATTCATAAAGCATATATGTGCACACTACTGTATTAATATATTATACATGATATAAAACATATTCCCAATAAAAGAAACATTACAAGGATACCTTTAAAAAATATATTTTCTGTACCCCATATGGACTGTCTTGTACACCCCATGTTGGACACCACTGCCTTTAATCCTGATCCTAAAACAGAGACCTTGTCTTCAGAAAAGTGATTGTGATTTCAAAAAGAGATAAAAAACTCTTGGCCTATCCTTGAGCTAAGTGATACTTTTACAGAGTTGTCCCTGAGCCGTGCCTAGGTTGAAAGTATGGATTGCGTCTTAGCTAATAATGCTGCACTTGAAGTCTGTTGCCCCAGTAAACAGAATGAGGTGGAAATGGAGCTCCTTAAGGGAATAGAATATGTTTTATTTATCTTGTCTACCTCTAAGCTAGCAGGGTGCCCTAAGGAACATGCTGGGTCCTCAGTGATGCCTGTTTAATTCAAACATGAATGAATGAGTGATTAAACATGTAAACATCATTTTTAAGCAACAAGAAAAGCACAATTAAGATGCATTTCTCGGGGCTGGCCCGGTGGCACACTGCTACAGTGTGCCGCTTGGGAGCACGGTGGCGCTCCCGCCGAGGGTTCGGATCCCACATACAGACCGGTTCCCGCTCACTGGCTGAGTGAGGTGCGGGCGCAACACCGAGGGTTACGATCCCATTGCCGGTCCTGGTCCGGTACGGGCGCGACACTGAGGGTTGTGATCCGTTGCCGGACACGAAAAAAGACAAAAAGGAAAAAAAAAAAAAAGATGCATTTCTCACTTGTCAGTGAAAACTCTCCACCACCAGTGGAATGCACACCTGGTTGCCTGAATATAGAACTCCCAAAACCAGAATTCGGCTGTAATTCTTTCACATTTCTCATCAGGAGCTCTTCTTCAAAGGCCTTCAAGGTCTAGAATGATACCTTACATTGCCTGAAGACCAAGTAAGGCAATAGAGAGAAGTGGTGGAAACTGGTTAAATGAAGCATGCATAGGGCCTCATGAGGGTGGTCATTTTACCTATGTTAGGCTGAGTATTTTCTTATCTGGGTGTCTAATGGTTCTGAGACTTGTTTCCTCATCTACACTGTAAACCTAGAGGCCTAGGAACGTAGGGCATTTCTTCTTTCTTCTGTCCATGGCCTGGTGGAATGAAAACTAGACATGGGGTCCAAACCCCCAACTCTTCTCCCTAACTAGCTAGATGGCCTTAGATTAGGCATTTAACCTCTCTGATCCTCAGTCTCTTCATCCAGCCAATGAAGATAGTACTACCACCCTCAAAGGGATGTTCAGAAGAGCAAGTGAGACTTTTGCAAACTATGGTGCTATACACAAATGTAAGCAATTACTATCATAATTAAAAGTGTGAATAAATACTTGTCAAAGTACATTGAACTGAACAGAGAGGTGATACAATTCCTTACACTAGCCGCACAATCCATATGTGCCTTTACTTATTTTAAAAATAAAATATAGAGAGAATATAGAAAGAGAAAAAAATAAAATATGGAGAAAGCAAGTTAACATATATCAACACTTTTCATCGTTGTCAACAATGAACTTGGAAATTTTGAACACTTGTGATTTTATGGTAAATTAATGCTTTTCCACTTTACAGTTAAAATATATGTTAATTGTGCTTGTGCTTTATTGAGACATTCAACATACTGTTACAAACTACTGGAGTCCTAAACACTACAATGGTTATCATGGAATATGTCTGGGTAGTGGAATTACTCTTAAATTTTATTTTCTTCTTTGTACTTTTCTCCATTCTCTAAATTTTCTTTAATAAACACATATAGGCTTTTTTCTGATTCTGAAATTTTTTTTTTTTTAAATCACGCTATTTATACCTCAGTCTTACTTCTGTCTTGGATTGGTGACTGACCACAGACTTGTGGAAGAAAACTTAAAAATTATGGTAGGAGATAAGGAAAAAATTATACAAATAGCACAGTCAATTCATAAGAAATATCTAATTGAATAAAAACCTGGGTGAAAAATTATTGATCAAACATCTCTTAAATCTGTAGTTTAAAAAATAAGTGCCTGTATGTTATTTTGCATAAAAGAAAGGGAAGTATAACAATATATCTTCAAATTTGCTTGAATTTGTATATAGAAAATGTTAGGGGACGGGGGGAGGGGTGAGAACACAGCTGATGAAAACAAGAAGCAAAACTTTGTGTTCTTTCTGTTATATTGTTTGAATTTTTAAAGTAGTATATGTGAGTAATAACTATTCTAAAACACAAGTGTTATAAAAGCTCCTGACCTTGGTTCTTGAGTCAGTCCTCACAGTGGGTTTACACTAAAAGCTGCCACTGCCAGGGGACAGGTGAATGTGCAGGGCTGTAGGGCCAAGGAAGTATCAGGTTGGTCCTGAGCTCCTTTTCCTCAGCCTGCTGAGTAGTCGTGCTCAGATATATCTGCTCCCTGTGGCAGCTCTAGGCTCTGGCCATACAGTTCCTGTGTCTTCTCTGCTCCAACCCAGCATGGTTCTTGGCTGCCAGTGGCCACATTGATCAGAACTGGTTACGTTTCAGGAACTTTCCCTGTCCTATAAACTTTCCAAGCCAAGCTCGGTATAAACTGAAAGAAACACGTTCCCATTATAGGCCTCAGTTCAGCTGAGTGTGAAGTACAGCCGGGCTTGAAAAGCCTGGGAGGTGCCTCTAGTGAAGCCATGCTTTCTCCAGTCCCCCAGGAAGGATCCCAGCAAACAGAGCCTGAGACTTCCTCTTTAGAGTCCAACCATCTCCACTTTCAGGAAATGCTGGCCAGCTGTGAACACTTTCTCTGCACATGCCCTGTCTAGGAGATTTGCGTTGCAGGAGATTGTGAATATAGGTAGTCTGGTATTACAACTTAGCTCATGATTGGTGGATTCTGTCTCATTAGCGATGACTGTGCAGCTCAGGGAAACACTAAAATTACTTGAGAACTACACTAAAATTAGAAACTTCTGTCCTTGAAAAAACACCACTGAAAAATAACAAGACAAAGAATGGGAGAAGATATTTGCCACCCATATAACCAACAAAGGATTAGGTCATAGATGTAAGCAACTTCTATAAATTAATAAGAACCAAACAATAGAAAAATGGGCAAACAAAGCAATTCATCAGAGGGAAAACCTGAATGGTCAATAATATAGACAAAGACCCTCAGTCTCAAAAAAAAGAAACTAGAACTTCAGTGAAGTATCTGAAAAGTCTGACAACACCTCATCACCTCCAGACATGCAGGTGGGTCCCAGCACAGTGGCCTTCTCCTGACCGGCCGGTAGATTTCATGGGTAGGAGTTACACTCCTGGTCTGCTTTCGTTTTCTCAGGACTCAAGCAAGCCCTGGTTGTGTGTCTCACAATGGCAAGAAATACAGTTCAGAGCTCCTCAAGGGGTCCCTTCGAACCACTCCCCATTATACCTGTGTCAGATGGCAGCATTCTCAAAGCACAACAGCTCCCCAAAACTCATGATCCCCCAAATCTCCCTTCTCCACTCTAAGACTTCTTTCCTTCTTTGGCTGAATGATCTGAACAGGGCTGGGTGTGTGACCTGTGCAGTCACATAGGGCTCTGCACTTAGAAGGGCCCCATGCTTGATTTAACACTCTGCTGGTGCTGTCCGGAATTTCTTAATAAATTTTGAACACACTGGGCCCCACAAATTATGTTACTTAACCAGGGCCTAAGAGTTCTTAGAGTCATTTATTTATAAAGATGCACATGAGGTATAGAATTCTGATAACTGTCTTATTGGCCTTAGTCAAAACTGAGCAGGAAGAGTCCCATTTTGAAATCCTATTACAACTATTCACTTGCTTATGATCTGTCTTCCCTGCGAGCGGATATAAAGTCCACCAAGGCAAGAACTATTAGTCTATTTTGTTCAAAACTGCGTTCTCACATCCTAGCACAGTATCAGGCTCATAATAGATGCTCAAAAAATAGTCAGATAAACAAACATTTATAGAACCAATAAATCTGTGCTTGTCCCAGAATTGTTTTCTAATAATAGTTTATATAAAAGTTATATAGCAGATTTTATACACAGGATATATTCTTGAAGAAATTGCATAACTCAATACAAATTTTTCCACAGGAATAAGACTATAAAGTAGGGATATATTTCCCCTTAGTCTGTAACTATGGAATCACATTTGTGCTTTAATGCTTTTTATTTTCTCAAGATCATCACTAATATTTTATGGAGTACTCACTCTAAAATGCACCTTGGGAGTTGTTTGGCCTTCTCTGTGACAGTAAAAGCATATCTCAAGTTCAAAATTCCTAATTTTCAGGCCCACTTTTCAGCACTGGCATTGTCACCTCCACTTAATGAGTACTCTTATGAGACTGAAAAAATATTTCAAATTATAATAACAGTAAATGTTAAAACAAGTAGAGAATCATCCTGACGGGCACCTGCAGGAGTAGTGACTCAAGGAAACCAAAACCAGATGCACAGAACCCAAAGGGCTGCAGGTATTTCTCTTTACCAGCCAAAGTGCCACGTAACAATAGCATGAACTGGTTTACAGTTCATTCAGCTTGGTAAACTTGCAATAAATTTCCGAAAATTGGAGATATTTGGATTACCTCACATTTTACATATAAAATGAGACATTACTCATAAACTATGTTATTTGACATTTGCATAATTAAATGCAAAGAAATGCAACCATACTGTATTGTCACTAGGTTATCTGGATTTTAATGTATCCAATAAACACATTGCTTTACACTGAACACAATAAATAGTGGATGGTGAATAAGCAAAGAAGCAACAGCTTTGTGCAGCTCCAGAAAACATAAAGGGGTACTGGCAGCACAATTAAACACAAGGAATACTTCTTTAAATCCATTTGCTCCGTGTGGCAAATGACGGAAGAAGTGAAATATCTGACTAATACCTAATATTTAAATCCTAGACAAAACATCTCAGTGCAAATCGGGAAGTGCTTTATTTACTCTGATCCAAGTCAAAGGTAGCTGGATAATTAGTTTTCTTTAAACAACATTCAGCTTTGCTGACATCTCATTTTCCAAAAGCAGCTGTTAGCCAAATATAGTATTGTTTATTCACTCCCTGGAAGGCTGTTTTTAAAAAGTACTTCTGCTGGTAAAAATGTTGCATCACATAATTGGAGATAACAGGAAAAGTAGGAGTTGCTGTTTGTATTTAAATAAACATCTGCTCAAAAGTCCAGTTTTCTGTTGGTGAATAATCCTTTTATTTTATGCCATTAGGCACACTGAATTACTGTTGTTTTTTGTTCCTTGCTTTCTGGTCATGCTAGGAAATATTCCAGACAGGGTAACACATGATATTTCTCTTGAAAAAAGATAAAAGAGATCAAGTTCAGCTCTTTGACTTTCTCCTTTACTATACATATTTCTGTGCCAGAGACCTTATAAATATGTAATAGTAACCATCACAATATATTTTTTATTATGATACATACTTTTAATTAAACCGCAGTTGGATAAAGTTTGTTTTTTGTTGTTTTGTTTGGAAGACAGCTATTCAAAAATACCTGTAGCACCTGAGTTAAATCCCTGATTACCCCCTGAAGGGAGGTAGAGAATAAAAACTACTGTCGCTCTTGCAGAGAATAAACCCAATACCTGTCATTACAATGTGCTTGGTCTACCACTACTTGCATTTTCGGCCTTCTTACTTCTAATTTCTAGGAACTGAAAGCCCATTCTATGCAACTTTCTCTAATCTGACTTTGCTCCTCACTGGTCATTTGGTTTCTCTCATTTTATTTTCAAACCATATAATTTCTTTCTTGACTCCATTATTGATTCCAACTTCACTGTCAAAGCTGATCTAAAACAGAGTAGAAATCCTTTTAAACTGGGAGTCAAAAAACACAGGTTCTATTTCTTACTCTTGCTGAGATCTGCAGGCTCCTTGTGGTGAAAAAAGATTTTGAATGATGTCCAACATCCCAATCAATTCTAAAATCTTATGATTTCACTAACTAGGAAATGAGATTTATTGCCAAAAGCAAGTGTGTTACATAGTGAATGCCAAAATTGGGGCAAAAGAGGAAGAGGTGCTCTCTCTTTGGGGTTATCTAAGCTGCTACGACCTTCTCTTAGCATGGGTAATTAAGAGTTCCAAACATTGCATTTGTCATCCAGTTCATGGGGCTTCAGATTGATGTCGACTGGTCAAAATGTAGCATTTTGTGCTCATCTGGGAAACTGCAATCTTTTTATGTTCTGAGCCATTTTCCATTAGTGCTTGTGCATGAGAGGTATTTTAAACAAGAAGCCAAAGAGCATTTCTAAAACTGTTCAGATTCTAGCAAGATTTAAGATGGAACAAATGCTCTGCTTCCCATTTGGATCCTAGAAGCACTGAACACACTTTATGAAGAATACATTTATATTTTCTTGCACATAAATACATTTGTCATGATACCAGAACCATTGAGACAAACAGCTATGTTCAGCTGGGAAATGTATTTTTTCTCTCTGTATAAGAATGTTACAGTATAATTATTCTTGTGGTTTTAGAGTTCAGAGAATTTTTATAGCATAAGAAGCTTCTATTTTTATAATATAGGAAGCTTCTGTCTATTGAAATAGCATATAACTACTAATACTTATTAGCAAATAAATTCTCCAAATACATGCTGTTCTTGTTATCACATTATTTCCATAACAGAGAAGTATGGCATGGTTTTGAAATCAAACCTCAGGGGAAGAAATGACTGACTGCCAAAAGGTGTAAAAATTTTACAGATTTCTACTCCTCACTGGTAGAGTAGGTACCATATATAAATATTCCTCAAAAGTCTGTAGGTCTTTTGAATGGTCAATAAGCATACATTTGTATCAGTACTGTTGTATACAACCAATATTAGAAGCTGTGGTAAAAATGATTATGAGCAAAAAAAAAAGCTTTTAAAGAAGGAAGTTGGGAGATGTTGAATTATAACAGGATTTGTAACTACAAAGGTGGTAAAATTTGTGTTACCCAGTATGCTTCCTAAGCGCAGGAGTTGTGTTTCTTCTTGCTTAACCTACTTCGAGTTGGATTTCTTTCATTTAACCCTCAGAATTCCACGTATATAGATGTCAATACCAAGACATCAATTAGATAAATAATTTTAAAGAAATTTTAAATTTATCTAATTTAAATGCCCACCCCCTTACAAAGTTGCTGTGAAAAACAGAGAAAATGTATGTAAAGCATAGTAGCTGCTCATAATAGATGTTCAATAATTAGTAGCTATTATTACTGAAGGTGGGGAGCCTCTACCTTTGGACAATCTTAAGGACTGGAGAAGTGTCTAACACTCAAGGTTTTAGACCAAGGCAGTGAGGATGAAAGAACAAGACATGGCCCCTGCCCTCACTGGACTTACAATTTAGTAAGGGAGAAAATGAATGTGCCCATGTGGAAGAAAGACAAAAGAAGTGCCATAAAAGGTAATATGAAGAAAAAGTGCTATGAGAGTTCAAAGAAGAAAGAAATTACCATGTGCCAAGAACCTGTACTGTCCAACTAGTATAACCATTTAAAGGATTTAAGTGCCAATTACTATGGAAGAAAAATAGCTCTAACTGTCCAGTTTCTACAATGAATTGAAAAAAGCAGAATACAAGACATTTTGGGCATCTTGACAAATACATGTCCTCTAGGTGCAGGACACCTGGCAACCCGATCTCTATCCCTCACAAGAATCCTACATGTAGGTCATTTGTTATTTCCATTGTATAATTGAGGAAATAGAAACTTCGAGTGACTTGTTCAAGGCTACAGACAGAAATGGCAGAACTGAGAACCAAAACCTAAACTGTCTGGCTGTAAAACCTGAAATCTTTACACCTCATACTTCTCAACAATGGATAATTTAGGTCCCAATCCCAGTTCAACCTCTAGCCATATGTATACCCGACCTTGGGTCTACTTCTTCCATACTTTTGTGCTTCTTCTACAAACCTGGCAAATTTGCTAAATAGCTGAGCTTCTGTTCAGCTCTCTAGAATTCCGAGAACCTATGCAGTGACTTTCAAATTACGGTCCCTGAACCACCAGCATCATTACCTGAGAACTTGTTAGGAAATTATATTCTTAGATCACACCAGACCCACTAAATCAAATTCTGAGTGGGCCCAACGATGTTTTAACAAGCTCGTCAGGGTATCCTAATCCAAGTTTGAAAACTACTTTTCTTCAGCATTCTAAAGGAACGCTGCTCTTACTTCTGATACGTTTTTCCTCCTCAATGACCAAGTCAATGACTCCCAATACTTTTCTCCTGAAGCTTTTAAGATGGCTTAGAAATTTGGTATTTGGGGCCGGCCCGGTGGCGCACTGGAGAGTGTGCTGCTTGGTGCTCCCGCCGAGGGTTCGGATCCCATGTGGAGACGGGTTCCCGCTCACTGGCTGAGTGCAGTGTGGGCGCAACACCAAGGGTTGCGATCCCATCGCCGGTCCCCGGTACGGGCGCGACACCAAGGGTTGCGATCCCGTTACCGGTCAGTAAAAAAGACAAAAAGGAAAAAAAAAAAAGAAATTTGGTATTTGCATTATGGCATGGGACTGAATGTCTATTCCTGCTTCCAAATCCTTCACTAAACTTCACCTCCTTCCCCAACAGGACAAAGGCACGATCCCTGTCAATACCATGACTGTCTCACCTTTGTTTTCTCCTGGCCCTACTTTTAAGTCTCGAATACCTCTCCCTCTTCAGGGTCTTTCCCATTTCACCCCTCTGTCCTTCACCTTCCCGCTAATCATCCCTCTTTATCCATCTTGCCCCAAATCCAGTTAAACACTGCCCTCTACTCTCTTCACTCCACTTCCCACAAACATCACTAAATGTCTTTGTTCACTGCAGAATGTTTCTGTGGTCCTATGAAACAACTCCAGTTTGAATATGTCAACTATTTAAACATGAACAGCACTGAAATTGACCTATTATGAAGTCCGGTTTGCTAAGGACACCAATGTCAAAAGTTTGTTCCATCCAACAGAGCTTTCAAGTTTCCTCAAGCACTTTAATATACTACGTTCTAATTAAAAATTATTTTAGCCTGTTAATCTAAGTCCCCAAAAGACCTTTTATTGGGCCATTAACAATTCTAAAATACTTTCTCAAAATTATTAATTTATATGTGACATGCTCACATAAACTAGTAAAATTTTATTGTGCATTAGGTATTTATTACCTTCTCTGCATCATTACTGCTTATTTATCTAAACTTAAAAAATAAAAAACCCTCCTCTAGAGATTAGAAATAATGTTAAAATTTTCTCTTTGGGGCAATTATCACAGTGCTATGCTCAAGAACATGTCTTATATTGGTGATTATATATGAAATATACAGCCCTCTCTCCTCACTAAAGAGTACAGACCAAAATAAAATTAAGTTAAAGGTATTGCATGTCACGAAGCTTTAAAACAACCAAAACTAGATATTGGCCCAAAGTTGTCAAATTCACCACCAACTGAGAACTGGCTGCATCAAAATTAGCTATGGGAGCTTTTTTAAAAAACAGACTTCTGGGATACATTTTCCAATTTTCAAAATCAGAATTGTTCAGGATAGTACGAGAGTTAGCTCCTAGGTGTTCCTAGCACAGAATAGATTTAAGAACTGGCCTGGAACAAACTCCATTTTAAAATTAATCAGAAGTACCATAGCACAAACTAATTTTAAAATATGAATTAAGGGCTGGCCCGGTGGCGCACTCAGTAGAGTGCGGCGCTTGGGAGTGCGGTAGCGCTCCCGCCGAGGGTTCGGATCCCAGATAGAGACCGGTCTGCTCACTGGTTGAGCGCGGTGCGGGCGCGACACTGAGGGTCGCGATCCCGTTACCGGTCACAAAAAAAGACAAAAAGGGGGGAAAAAAAATGAATTAAAAGAGGACCCAATTTAGCTTTATACTGTCACTGAAGTTGGCATAAATACTCTATGTAGAACTACACAAATATTTGGAGCAGGATAAAAAGTGGGTCTCTCATTATAGCAGTGGATGACAGTGCCTTACCATTTGTCTCATTTCCTTGGCCTTGCAAGTCAATTCTAAACTGATGCATAATTGACTTTTCAAACAAGTAGCCTCCATAGAACAAAAGCAGTGAGGTTGCACGCTTCTTCTACCATATCTATAAGGCCCCAAACATTTGTATCACCCATTTATCTATTACTGAAACCAAAGTATCAAGAAATATTTATACTTAACTATATAGGATACATCGATAGCTTCTTTTCTAAATCCAGGAGTGGGAAGGGTTGGTGGTTAATGCTGGTCCTGAACCATGAAAGGGTTTGATAGTTTGGATGTGTTATCCCCACCAAAACTTGTGGAACATCTGATCCCCAATGTGGCAGTGTTTGGAGCTGTTTGAGTCATGAGGGCAGATCCCTCATGAATGGATTAATGCTCTCCCTGGGGGAGGGGGGCTGAGTGAGATCTTGCTCTTAGTTCCCACAAGAGCTGGTTGTTTAAAAGCCCTCACATCATGGGCATGGAGGGTGACAATCAGCTTTGTACCTCACGAATATTCATAACCAATTAAAAAAAGATAAAAAAAGACCCTGGCACCTTCTCTCTTGCTCTTGCTTCCTCTTGTCATGTGATCTGCTTATACCCACCAGTTGCCTGCAGCTTTCCACCATGAGTAGAAGCAGCCTGAGGCCCACGCCAGACATAGCTGTCCCAGAATTGTAAGCAAATAAACCTCTGTTCTTTATAAATTACCCAGTCTCAGGTATTCTGCTATAGCAACACGAAACGGACTATGATAGGGTTGCAATCTACAATTTTAAAAACAGATCTAGTTCAATGCTTCACTTCATAGGTAAGGAAACACAAGCCTGTAGATACGCCATTGCACTGTGTCAAATCTTTTCTGTGACTTTTCATTTACCAAATTCCTACCGTGAAATTTTAACCCTCCATAATACGAACCCAAATCACTTCCATCCACAGGCTCTGCATTCTTTTATAGCAAACTGGCTTCCACCAAAGGACTTAAGCTAGAATAAGGAAACCAAACTGCCTTAGGTCCCATTGCCAAAGAAAGTGACCCACACTTTTTTCTATACAGTACAAAATTTCCAAGACAACATATATTATATTAGATAGATCACTCATTACATATCCAATCAATCAATAACAAAGGAATGCCCCTTCTAGCCATAAGTAATCAAGAGGAAAATTAGAGGAGATATGGTAGGAAAAAGGATATATACTAAAAAAGAAATAGAACAACTTTTATAGACACATCTCTTGACTAAACAGCAGCAAATTTAAATTAGGCTGCTTATGGGTAAGAACCACAATGAGAAACATAAATTAATTCCCAAAGTTAGTGATTTTAGCTAAATAAACAACACTATGTCAAAACAGGTAAGCAGTTTTTAAGTCAACCTTGAAAGCCAAGATAAGCAACTCCTTTGTCCAGTTGTTACCTCTAACCAAAGCAGAAGAATTCACTTAAATGAATAGCTGTTATAACCTACCTAAAAATAGGATAGTTCAGAGATTTTCAAAACTGTTCTTTCCTGCTGTGGACAGCCCTTGATTTTTGACTCTATTAGTTGTTTTATTACTGCAAACCCCTATAAATTGAACATCATTTCTCAAATTTGTATAATGTTCTCATCCTGAATGCTTAAACATCTAGGTCACAAATTGAAGTTATCAGTAGAAAAATATTCATCTTCAGACAGGTTGTATCGTTAACACATGGCAATAAACCAACAAGAAAATTTAAACATTCAGAGCACAAAAATACTTCAAAGCATTACAAAACTTGAACTTAGCACACTTTCCTAAATTTTAGTAGCTCTAACTACAGGAAAATAGAACTGCTGTTAAGGATTAAGATGATTTAAGCTAACTCAATTTTTGCCCAATTCCTGACATCAATATTAGATTTATAGTTTTTTCCCTCAGAAAATAAATGTTCAGAGATTTATAGTTTTATTATAGTAACAAATAGTTGTTACAGTGAGATCTACACACATATACAGTTATTATATTTAAATTCATATAGAATATTTACATTTTTAAGTTATACTTTTGAAATAAGAAGTACAGCTTAGGTTTTACAACAAAGAAAAGAAAAATATACAAGAATAGAGTTAACAGTAAAAATACAGCTATCTGTTCTCAATATAACATGTGGAGACTTTGTTAGAAAGCTATATCTTCTTAATCTGATTGTCCAAATCATTAAAATATGGATGATTCAGTGCCATTTTGCCTGAAATTCTTTTGGCAGGATCATAGACTAACATTTTCTGGGGGAGAAAGAAAAAGAAAAAAGATATTTAGGAAATAAACAGCTTAAAAAAAAAAAAAAAACACCCTCCATAAAGCCTTGACTTTTCTATTAATAAACCATAAGCTGATAATTTCAGTGAAAATATTCTAAGTGAAAATTTCCATTAGTTTAACAGCAAACCACATAAATGCCTCCTCCCCCATATTTCACACTCTACCTCTACAATAACCTACTCTTAAAATTATAAGTATCTCAATAACTTTTTTGTTATAAATTATGGTAAGACACAGGTATCTAGAAATAGCTTTAAAACAAAGACATAAATTTAGGAAAGATATCCAGTTAATTATATTTACTTTGAGAATTAAACAGCCATCTGAGTTATTTACAACATTCTTGAAATGGTGGCAGTTAACTATAGTGGTTTCTTTTTTTTTTTTTTTTCCTTTTTGTCTTTTTTCGTGTCCGGCAACGGATCGCAACCCTCAGTGTCACGCCCATACCGGACCGAGACCGGCAACGGGATCGATCGCAACCCTCGGTGCTGCGCCCGCACCTCACTCAGCCAGTGAGCGGAACCGGTCTGTATGTGGGATCCAAACCCTCGGCGGGAGCGCCGCTGCACTCCCAAGCGGCGCACTGTAGCAGTGCGCCACCGGGCCGGCCCAACTATAGTGGTTTCTGATGTAGCTTCCAACAAGTTCCAAATTTTAAAAAAACCCATAGCATAATGTGTTATAAACATAGCCAAAAATAAGTCACTAAATGAATTATGAATTGTGTTCAGGCAACCCAGTATTAAAGTTAATTTACACATCATCAGAAAAAGCTAAACAAAATTTAATATTAATCTTAAATTTGATCTTAAAGTAATATTGATCTTAAAGAAAACCAAATCAGAAAGCAGACAGATATTTTTACTAACTAGTTACCATTTCAGTTATTATGTATTCAGCATTGTATAAAGTGCTTTGGATATAGCATGTTTCTTAATCCTTACAACAAAAGGTTAGTCCCATTTTTCAAATGAAGATACTGAGGCTCAAAGAGGTTAAGTCCATAGAGCTAAGAAGTGATACAGCTGAAATTTGAAAACAAATCTAATTTATGATATACTATTTCGCAAATGGGGGAGACATTGCCCCTAGAGAACACTTGACAATGTCTGGAGACACTTTTGGTTTTCATAACTGGGAAGAGTGTGCTACTGTCATCTAGAGGGTAGAGGACAGAAATGCTGCTAAACATGCTGCAATGCATGGGAAAGTGCCAGCAATTGTAGCTAATTGTAACAAATATTAATTGTAGCTAGACTTAGGAACCTGATTTATAGTATCCGATTTTTGTTTCATTAACTAAAGTGAAATCATTTTTATTCAAGAATTACATTAGTTAAAAAAGGCAGATTGGGCTGAGAATATGGAAGGGCCTTTAAGTCAAATCAACAACACTGATACACAAAATATCTGAATGGCAAAGACTTTGGACTTGAAGCAGTTGGGAAGTCCGAGCTTAACTTGGTAGCATAATGATTTATAGACTGTGAAAGGAGCCCAAATACCAATTAGAAGATGTATTTGATAACCAGACAGCAATAACCTTTTTTTTCCTTTGTTTAGACCTGCCAAAATCTTATCTATTTTCTTCTGGCATCATATTACCTGGGATTTATAGAAACTGGTCCCTTCTAAAAATTCAAAATTTAAATATTGTTCTAAAACAGCTTCCTGAGGCAGACTTAGTACAATTTATTTTGTATCCTAACAGTTCTTATTTTATATGTTGTCTTGTTTTTAAAGCAGACTGTTAGTTGGGAATAGCAATGTAATAGAAGGGAAAGATTTTTAGGAACTACATTAGTCCTTCCAAACTTTCTGATGGAGAAACTAGGCAAAATATAAGAAATGGAGTTCATATAGTAAACAGCTTTAATAACTAAAAATAGCAAGCAATAAGGAAAACACTTACATCTAGCATAAACTATAAAAGGTGCTCAATAGCAAATACTGGGACAAAAAAAGCTGGAAAGAAAGTCCCATACAACTCAACAATTTAAAAACAACAATAAAAAGATATATTAATCCTGCCCTCTCGGTCAGTGTCTATAATCACCTGTCAGATTTTTAAAAAAACAAAATGTCAAATCCTCCTCCCAAAATCACTGTTGTTTCTTAGTATCTAAAATGGAGCTAGTAATAAAATAGACATAACAGACATCTAACTCAAACTCAATAAATGTTGATTTTTAACCTATTTCCCAGGTTAAAAACAAAGGATTAAAAACATTCAGAATCATCAATAATGTTAAAGTCAGTACAAAGGGTACTCCTCACCGACAGCAGATCCAAGCCATTTTCATCCAAGTTTTTGACATGGGATGCTAGGCTTCCTGGTTTCCACTTGGGAAATGTATTCTTATAGTCCTGTAAAGATTCTACTTCTGGCCACACTTCATTATTAGGAGTGCCTAAAGCTCTGAAAACCATAGCAAAACAAAAAATTAACTGTTAAAGCATAAATATAATCTCATTATTACGTGTTGCCTTTACAATTTGTTATTATATATGCTGCCTTCAATAATTTAACTTAAAAGTTTTTAACTGCTTAGATAAAAAACAAAAATACCTGAAAATCCTGAAGAGTTGATCAATTTCTGAATCCCCATGAAAAAGTGGTTTCTTAGTCGCTAATTCTGCAAATATGGTTCCTATACTCCAAATGTCAACTGGGGTCGAGTAACGAGCTGACCCCAGCAATACTTCTGGAGATCTGTACCACAGTGTTACTACCTATTACAAAGCAAATTTTTTACATTAAATAAATGTGATGCATAAATTACCCAAATTTAAACAATTATATTTCATTATGACTACCCTTTAGAAGACTATATAACTGCCATCAATAATAGTAAGTCAATTAACTATGCACAAAATACTAAATTGAAGATGAATATCTCATTTCTCAGTTCTATTCACTACAGGAAAACAGATAAAATAACACTAAATGTTTTCATTCTTTTCAAATTATTAGAGGGAGAGAACCAAAATAGTTATACAGGGTCTTCTCCCTCCACCCCAGTGTACAGTGGGGTGATATTGTACAAAGCACAGTACCACTTACATGCTAAAATGGTAATTAACATTACCCTTATCACATGCATAAGGAACACTAATAAGTCAAATAACAGTATATTAGTAGTGTCCTGGAGCTAATAAACCACTTTAGTATATTTAGCGTAGTTGTAAAAATATCACCTTTAACTTAGAACAAAACTAATGAGGTCAAAAGCATTTGTTTAAGCCAAAGAAAACAACAGATCTTAATTTATTTATACAGCCATGGAAAAAATAATAAAACAGGATAAAAAGCAGCCAAGACACCTAACCAGATGAGCACTGTTACAAGTTTTGACTGGGAGACAGTCTTTGGGCTCAGGGTAGACAATTCCACAGACAACACTTTTTTCAATAATTCTTTACTATAAAATTCAATGTTCCCTTTTGCTTCAGAAACACCAAATGAAATGCCACACCATCAATAAAACACTGACAAAACACTGATTATATTTAGTAGCTTTTAAATTTATCAGAAATAGTACTTCTTAGTCCACAAAACCCGTCTTTTAACCAATGTGATTGCATATCCAGAGGGTGCTTAGAAAACAGAAACCACACAGTGATTTGAATAATCAAAGTTTAACATAAAGAATTAAACTATAATGAGGATTGGAAGAAGAAGACTGATTAGTAAGAAATAATGAGAATTCTAAAAACTATATCAAGGAAAACCTCTTCCTTTTGTAAGCCTTTCCAGTACCCTCTACCGAAAAATCTTAACACAGCAGCTGGCAAAGGAAAAATATTAAAAGGTTCCAGTTCCATTTTCACACAGCATACAATGAAGGGTAAATTTGGAGCTGAGAGACAAGGTGATACTGGCACAGGGTAGAAGTCTTTTTTATTGAGTATTTCTTTCTAGACTTAAAGAACAAATACAAAAAACAACCCAGCAATCGCACACATTCAAAGACACCAAAAAATAATATTCTACTTACCTCATGTGTATATACTCTTATAGGTATTCCAAAAGCTCTGGCAAGGCCAAAATCAGCCAGTTTAATTATTCCTTTGTCATCAATCAATAAATTTTGAGGTTTTAAGTCTCTGTGAAGAACCCTTCTAGAGTGACAAAACACAATCCCCTGTAGAATTTGGTACAAGTAACTCTGGAAAAAGGAAAAAAAAGTCAGAAACTTAATCATACCACATACAATTTTCTAAATAATCATTAACAATTTGTTTCAAAGATATAAGAAATTATGATCCAGGGAAATAATTTAACTATCAAAAAAGCTTTCAGGCCATTTGAGGCTAATCAGCATTCGTGGGCGGGAAGTTGATTTATACACAATATCATGTTCATACACCTAAGACAAAGATATTCACCTTATAAACATATCTACATACATGTGAACTCAGTCTCCTTCTACTTGTTTTTGGTTCCTGATCCTGAAGTCTCAATTAGTTTTCTATACAAAAGTTTCTTGAACTTTCTTCCACATACTTAATACCAACTGTTTCTATCTTGACTAAGTTTGGTCTTTTCATTTCTGTCTTTCACCTTTACACATTCATTTCCTTTTTGGAAACACTGATCACAGACTCCAGAAGAAATGGCAAGAGGACAGTATTGTTACATATTTAAATAAGTACAATTATCATAAAATGCTGTTTAGTAGTTCAGAGATACGTGTTTTACAAGATACTTGTTACCGAAGACAATGTACCTGACATTTGAAACATGAATATTAAAGAAATATAAAATATATACATAGTAAAATGTTGACTCAACGTTTCAGACTTGAAAATAATACATAAAACCAGTATGAACTAGCTAGCCATCTGGAAAAAAATAAAGTTAAATCTATACCCCACTTCTTAAGCCAAAATAAATCTTTGACTATTCAGAATGGAAAACAAAAAAGTGCATATGTGTTGGGGGGAGTGGGGCGGGTTGGACCTATTAAAACTACTAGAAAAATATTGTCATGAATTACTTAAATATATGTAATCTTTGAGGGAGGAAGGCTTAAACAAAACATAAAAGCTAAAAGTCCAAAAGTCATACAAGATTGCTAAATATATTATAAATAAAAATTATTAGTGGTATATACCACTAACAAAACAAACAAAGAGGTAACAGGGTTGGCCAGTTAGCTATGTTAGAGTGTGGAAATAGAACACCGAGGCTGGGTTCAGATCCAAGTATTGACCAGCCACCAAAAAAAAAAAGAATGGAATTGGAACCTTTTAATATTTTTTCTTTGCCAGCTGCTGTGTTAAGATTTGTCGGTAGAGGGTACTGGAAAGGCTTGCAAAAGGAAAGAATTCTCATTATTCTTACTTATCAATCTCCTTCTTCCAATCCTCATTATAGTTTAATTCTTTATGTTAAACTTTGACCATTCAAATCACCGTGTGGTTTGTTTTCTAAGCACCCTCTGGATACACAATTACATGCAAATACTATGCTATTTAATATCAGACTTGAGCATTTGCAGATCTTGGTATCTGGCAGAGGTCCTGGAACCAATCCCCCACAGATTCTGAGGGATGACAGTACATATTTTTCTTTTTTGGGGGGCATAAAACGTTATCAGACATAGATCTTCCTGTGTCTGTTTACTTTTTTTTTTTTTTTTTTAGCAGCTGGCTGGTATGGGGATCCAAACCCTTGACCTTGGTATTGTTTACATTTTTGATGCAATTATTTAAACCAGTTCCATATTGATGGAAGTTATTTTCCAGCTTGCCGATTTCTCTTATGAACAGTGTTGCAGTGAATTTCCTTGTGTATATTTATCTTTGCATGGAAGTTTATATAGGATCTTAGAACTGGAATTGATGGGTTGAAGATGTTTATTTACATTTAAGATCATGATAAATATTGCCAACTGCTCTCTAAAAAATTGTATCAACTCATGGTGTGTAACAGGTATTGTTTAGTACATGTTTATGAACATACAAAGTAGACATACAAGTGTAAGATTAAAATTAAAACTAATGAAAGCAACCTCTGATGAGTGGTTTGGTAGAGTTAGTGTAAGGATAAGACACTTAAAACCAAAATATCCTAGCTTCCAGTGACACAGGAGTACCCCCCTTATCCACTGGGGATATGTTCCAAGACCCACGGTAGATGCCTGAAATTGAAAATAGTACCAAACTCTCTATATATAGTCGGCTCTTCATATCCACAGGTTCTGCATCCATGGATTCAACCACAGACAGAAAATACTCAGGAAAAATAAAAATTGCGTCTGCACTAAACACGTGCAGACTTTCTTCTTGTCATTATTCCCTAAATACAGAATAACAAGTATTTACATAGCACTGACATTGTATTAGGTATTATAACCAATCTAGAGATGATTTAAAGTATACAGGAGGATGTGTGCAGGTTATATACAAATGCAACACCATTTTATAGACTTGAGCATCTGCGGATTTTAGCTACAGACAGCAAGGAATGGCTCTACTGTTTTTTCCTATACATGGATAACTGTGATAAAGTTCAAGTTGTAAATTAGGCACATTAAGAGATTAACAATAACTAATAACAAAATAGAACAATTATAACAATATGCCAGCATCACTACTCTTGCATTTTGGAGCCATTATTAAGTAAAATAAGGGTTATGTGAACACAAGCACTGCAATACCATGACAGTTGATCTGATAACCTAGGTGGCTAAGTGACTAAAGGGCAGATAGCATACACAGTGTGGGTACACTGGACAAAGAGATTGATAAACATGCCAGGCAAGACAAAACAGGATGGCACAAGATTTCATCACGCTGCTCAGAACATCATGCAATATAAAATTTATAAAATGTTTGATTCTGGAATCTTCCACTTAATATTTTATGCATAATTGAAGCTGCAGAAAGAGAGACCACAGATAAGGGGAGACTACTGTATAATACAAGGGTACTACAAAAAGTTCATGGAAATATTTGTATTATCTTTTAACTCTATTTTTCCATGAACTTTTTGAAGTACTCCCCTACATACTTATCAGCTTTATGTTATCTTAGGAACTACTAGAAGTAGTAACTTACTTCATTTACTTGAAGCACTATCTGGTAATAAAATGTGTAATGTTAATATTCTAATCTGTATAGACTGAGGGAGGAAAACAAAATATTCTTTTCTCACTCGTTCTGCTTTCTAACACTTTTTCCAAGCATATTCCAACAAAACGCAGGGATTTCTATATAGAAGACTCTTGATATTCACAGTGCATAAAATTGATAAAATTAGGCAAGCTTCTTACCTTAACAAGTGAAGAATCCATGAACTGACCAGGAGGTATAGAATCCAAGTATTTCTTGAGATCCATGGAAAGGAATTCAAAGATGAGATACAACCTGGAATCCTGCATAAGCACATCTTGAAGACTGAAGAATAAAAAAATTATATGACAACAAAAACCCAGTAAACATTTTTGACCTCTCACATTCATAAAATAAAACTACTTCCATAAATTTCACAGTGAGTCATAAAAAGTAAGGAAAGAAGAGATGGTAACGTTCCTAACAGAAAACCTTAATACAAAAACCAGAATTTGAGAAAGGACTCTCAGGGCAGCAATTTAATTAGCACATCCATCACTTCAAACATTTATCATTTCTTTGTGTTGGGAACATTCAGAATCCTCTCTTCTAGCTACTTGGAATTGTGTAATAAATTATGGTTAACTACAGTCACACTATAGTGCTATAGGATACTAGAATTTATTCCTGCTATATAGCTATAATTTTTTATTTGTTGGCCAACCGTTCTCTATCCCGCCCCCTCTACCCTTCCCAACCTCTATTCTACTCTACTCTCTATTCTACCCTTTACTTCTATGAGATTAACTTTTCTAGCTTCCACCTGAGAACATGTGGTATTATCTTTCTATGTCTAGCTTATTTCACTTAGCATAATGTCAGGGCAGCAATTTAAAATTAAGCCTTATTATATAGGAGGTACTAATTGCAAACAAGCTGTATTCCAAAAAAACATATCTAGATTGGCTTATCATTGCTAAGAGCTTGTCTGTCCATTGAAGTAGATTATAGAAATACATTTTAAGGTAGTATTTGATCTTAACGGCTGCTCCTTATCTCCAGCCCCAGCAAAATACAATTAGATTCCAACTTGGACTGTAAGGAAGACATCTCACCCCAAAAAGCCAATCCAAATACTTAAAGAAAAAAATTTTTTTTTCTTTTTCATCTGACTTAGCTACCTAGGGATTAGAGCTCCCAGAGTGGGAGAGAGTTGACAAACCTCTGTGAAAGGGGCTTCTTTCCTCCCACGGCCACTTTACCTTGCTTTTCCAGCCCCAAATACCTATCTGCATCACAAAGCTCCTCTAACTCTGTTCCTGCTTTAACAATCTATTCCCTTTTACCAATCCCAGTATTCTTAACAAAAACCTGGCTCTATCATCCTTGGCAAGGTTAGACAAGAAATTAAGCAAATGTAAAAATTTCCACATTATTTAAAATAGTATGCAAAAAATGTTTTAACTGAGATATTATACTATACCTGACTATATTTGGATGACGAAGTTCTTTTAATAGAGAAATTTCCCGAATTGCAGTACTAGGAACCCCTTCCTCCTCACTTTCCAGTCTGATTTTCTTCATGGCTACCACTTGACCTGTAGTTTTGTGTCTACCTTTATACACAACTCCATAAGTACCTGAAATAGACGAAATAAATATCTGCTATGCGACCCACCCCACAAACTAAAAGATCTTAAAAAATGATTGAATCCCATAATGTTTCACCTGATAGAAATGTCTGCTGTGGCCAGATGGGAAGTATCTTACTCATAATTATACCCTTATTACTTCCAAAAAGAAACTGAGGGGTAACTACAATCTATCATGTATATGGTTTAGAAATAAAATTCATGTCGTCAGTTACAAGTTTCCCATACATTTAAACTACCATTAATGTTCCAGCATATTTTACAGAAGAAAATGATCTTCTGCAAATTGAGATTTACCTCCTGCCAAATATTCTACCTGACAATAAAGTACTTATAAAACACAATGTAAAGATTTGGGCTCAGGAAATATTACTGACAGGAGTCACCGTGACACTTTCAGAAAACTCTATGTACAGTGCCTTATGCTTTTCAGAACACTTTTATACATACAGTAAGTAGTCCCCCATTATCTGTGGTTTCACTTTCCATGATCAGCCAAGACCCGAAAGTATGAAATGAAAAGTTCTAGAAATAAACAATTTATAAGGTTTAAATTGTATGATGTTCTGAACAGCGCGATGAAATCTTGCACCATCCTGTTTGGTCCTGCTTGGTACATGATCTCTTTGTCCAGCATATCCACACTGTATATGCTACCTGCCCATTAATCACTTAGTAGCCCCTGAGGTTATCAGATCGACTGTCATGGTATCACAGTGCTTGTTGCTTGTGTTCACATAACCCTTATTTTACTTAATAATGGCTCCAAAGTGCAATAGTAGTGATGCTGGCATATTGTTATAATTGTTCTATTTTGTTATTATTGTTACTCTCTTAATATGCCTAATTTATAACTTAAACTTTATTGTAGATATTTATGTAGAGGAAAAAACATAGTGGTTTCAAGCATCCCCTGGAAGATGCTTGAAATCTTCCAGGTGTGGAGTTACTTCTTTTGGATGATTAAAGAAAGTGGTTTCTTGAGATGGAATCTACTCCTTGTAACATTGTTGTAAACATTGTTGAAATACCAAGGGATTAAGAATTTTATGTAAACTGAGTTGATAAAGTAGTGACAGGTTTGAAAGGACTGACTTCAATTTTAAAAGAAGTTCTACTGTGAGTAAAATGCTATCAAACAGCATCCCATGCTACAGAGAAATTTTTCATGAAAGGAAGAATCCATTGATGCAGCAAACTTCATTGTTGTCTTATTGGAATAGCCACAGCCACCGCTGAAGCAACCATCCTGATCCGTCAGTAGCCATCAACATACAAGCAAGACCCTTCACCAACAAAAAGGTTATGACTTGCTAAAGGCTCAGATGATCTTTAGTATTTGTTAGCAATAAAGTATTTTTAAAATTAAGGTATGTACATTTTCTGAGATACATTATTATACACCTAATAGACTACAGTGTAGTATAAATATAACTTTTTAAAATTTATTTTAATTGCCACGTATTGATTGTGCATATTTATGGGACTCAGAGTTATACATCAATATATGTAAACAGTGTGCGATGATCAAATCAGGGTAGTTAGCAAATTCATCATTGCAAAAATTTATCATTTGTGATGAGAACATTTAAGTTCCTCTCTTAGCCATCTGAGTATAATAAATTATTGTTAGTCATAGATGCCTAGCACTACTGTATACCACTAGAACTTACTGTTCTCATCTAGCTATAACTTTGTATCCACTAACCAACTGCTCCCTATCCTCCCTCCACACTACTACCCAGCCTCTAATAATCACAATTCTAATCTCTACTTCTAAAAATCTCTACTTTTATTTTTTTTTTTAGCTCCTGCATGAGTAGGAACCTGCAGTATTTATCTTTCTGTGCCTGACTTATTTCATTTAACATGTCTTCCAGGCTTATCAATGCTGCTGCAAGTGACAGGATTTCATTCTTTTTCGTGGCAAAGTAGTATTCCATTGTGTATAATACACTGCTTTTTCTTTATCCATTCATCTGTTGATGTACATCTTGGCTTTTGTGAACAGTGCTGCAGGTATCTCTTCAGTATGCTAATTTCCTTTCCTTTGGATAAAGAAATACCCAGCACTGGCATCATATGATAGTTGGGTTTTTCTGTTGTTTTTGTTTGTTTGATGATCCTCTATACTGTTTTCCATAAGCAGTACTAATTTACATTCCCACCAACAGTGTATAAGAGCTCTCTTTTCTCCACATCCTTGCCAGCACTTGTTATGTTTTGTCTTTTTGATAATAGCCATTCTGAGGTGAGATGATATCTCATTGCAGTTTTGCTTTGCATTTCTCTGATGATTAGTGACGTTGTGCATTTTCTCATAAACCTGTTAAACTTAATTTTTATATGCACTTGGAAACCAAAAAATATGTGTGACTCACTATATTGTGATATTTGCTATATTGTGGTGGTCTGGAATCAAACCCACAATATCTCCAAAGAATGTATGTAATTTGAGTAAATCTTGGGTTAACTATGACTTTTGGATAACCAAAAGCATTCCATATTAAAGGAGAATTGACTATGTTTGATCCTAACACCAATCCTTCTGTAGAAGTACAGTAGCCTTCTTCTATACACTTAAAATCTGTACATTTTGTAGGATATAAATTATATCTGTTTTATACACAAAAGGTAGGTAAGCCAGTAGCACACTCCTCTGGCACACTGTTAAAGCAGTCTCGGGAAGATTAGCCTCTTGCATAAGATAGTCGAATAAGCAGTTAATGGTAAAGTCAGAACTAATTTTTTCCCTAGTATTTTTTCCTCTTCAAGTGTACAATCTCATCTGTTCCTAAATAACTTTCAGAAATAGTTCATAACAATTGATTTAACTGGTGGCCAACACTATTTACTGAATTGAACTTTAGAGATCACAAGTGCTCTACGTCTCTTCTTTGTGACTCTATTCTAATTATTATCACTTCTCATTGAACTACTAGGAGTTAAAGCAGAATCATTCTACCAGTTAATCACCAAAAATTATTTATAAAATATATGATATTTGCTCTGAAATGAACTAAACATTCTAGATATAAAAATATTTTAAACATGTTAAATATTTTATATCTAAATAACCAAAGAAGCAAAAGAAAAATATTAGTTTAACAGTATCACAGAAGTAAAAGTAATCATAATACAGAAAAGCCTGGAAGGAGACCAAGAAAAACAGAAGACTTATTCCAGGAAATAAAGGAAAAATAATGTAGAATATGGTCAGGTTGCGGAGTCCCTGAATGAAAAATAATGTAGGATATGGTCAGGTTATGGAGACCCTGAACGGTAACCAGAAAACCTTCATTCAACATGGGCTGGCCACTCAGCTCAGTTGGTTAGAGCACAGCCTTGTAACACGAAGGTCACGAGTTCAGATCCTCATACAGGCCAGCTGTCAAAAAAAAAAAAAAAAAAAAATTGTGTGGACTGCCTACTAAATGCCAAGTAAAGTCCTACCATCATGGGTACAGCTACTCTCTATGATCCAAAAAGACATTTTAAGACAGAAAGGAGTTAAAAGACTAGCAATGCATCACTCAGATTTTCATAATTCAGAAGAAACCAGAGAACAATGTAATATTTGTAATATTGGTAATATTGGTAATATTTGAAATAAGAAAAGTCTGGAGGTATTTAAGAAATGAATTAGGTTGTCAAAAAAAATGTCGAGAGAAAAGGCAGAAAGACGTTTCTAGATTTAGAAGAGACTAAGGAAGCATTATCTGCCGAATGAAATGTGTCACCCTGGGTGGATCTTCAGAAGATTCACGCAGAAGTATTCAGGAGCAAAGTATATCTCTACAACTTAATTCAAGGGGATCAAAAAGAAAAATAAAATGCCAATATACACACATAATAAAGTAAATGTGACAAAACACTAACATCTTGACAAAGATATTATAGGCTCATTGTATAAATCTTTCAACTTATCTGTAGGTTTGGAAATGTTCAGAATAAAAAGTTGAAGGAAAAAAGTATAACTTTTAAAATCAGTATTTCAACACCGACTTTGAACAGGTACCTGGCAGAAACAAAAGAAAATTCTGTATGAAAGATGTCATTCATCAAGGCCTCAGATTACCTCCACAAGTCAATTTTTCAAAAACAATGTCCAGCACATAATCCAAAACAGTCAGAAACTGGAATAGCCACAACAATACAAGCCAGAACGAGAAGAAACAACAAAGTTCAGAAAAACACAAGGAAAACAGATGTTATTATCAAATATTAGGCTGGACACTATTGCCAGGCAGTGGGCAAACGGCTATAAACATGACAAAACTCCCAGCCCTCACGGAGCTTACAGTGCAGCAATAAAAAAGGATATTAAGGATGATGCCAAGGGAAGTACAAAATGCTCCTGGACTAAAGTGAGGACTTATGTGAAGCCAGTAGATGATGGCTTGGAGGAAGCCCATAGGTCAAATAGGGCATATTTAAGAACATCAAAAGAATCCAAATTATAGTTGAGAGGTATTCAGTGAGGCTGGCAAGGGGGCTACAATGTAGAGAGTTAAGGAGACTGTGGTCACAGTAACAATTCAAATGGTTAACATTTGAAGATTTTCTGAGTTAAAGCACTCAAACAAATGTTTTCCGTACATTGTCTCATTGCATGATCATATCTTTTGTTCTAAGTACAATTACCCCCATTTGCAGAGGCAGAAACATCTCCAGAGAAGTTAAAAGGCTGACCACTGTCACACTGCTAGAAATGAAGAATGAGGGCCTTGTGACTATGCCATATGTATGTGACAGACTAAATTTAAAACTATATTGATAATTGTTCCTATTTATAGTAGCTGGTAGAGTATCTTTCTCAGGAGCCAAATCTATAGTCTATTTTGAAGTTCTACAGTTTTAAAGAAAAATACATTCATGTTTTTTATTCCAAATTAAAATCAATACTCTTTAAATTCTCCGAGGATTTAAGAAACACACACTACAAAGCATTATACATGCTAAATCAAACTTATTCTTACTTCAGCAGCAAAATTAGCTTAGTGAAATGGGTGTAATAAGATATTTAACTGAATTTATTTTTTCAAAAATTAGAAATTCAAGAATATACATGCACGTCCAACACCACCCTAGCCTGTCATTCCTATCTTACTAAATTCCTTCCAGCATTCCTCTCCTTGCTTAATATTCCTTGTCAAAGGGGGTCTTTGAGCATACTAAAAATATAGATGGAAATGTTCTTCAAGCAGAACCTACATAAACTGCACTTTATTAGCAAATTATTTTATCGTTTGTTCCTGGAGAATTGAGGATGTCTAAACTCCTATATAGAAACTTGGGGGCCGGCCCGGTGGCACACTGCTACAGTGCGCCGCTTGGGAGCGCGGTGGCGCTCCCGCCGAGGGTTCGGATCCCACATACAGACCGGTTCCAGCTCACTGGCTGAGCGAGGTGGTGGAGCAACACCGAGGGTTGTGATCCTGTTGCCGGTCCCGGTCCGGGCGCGACACTGAGGGTTGCGATCCGTTGCCGGACACGAAAAAAGACAAAAAAAAAAAAAGGAAAGAAACTTGGATGTTTTGTTGACCGAAAAAAAAAAAAAAGATAAAGGAACACTTTTATCCTTCGTTTATGCCATATAGACCTAAGCATTCCTAAAAGTTCTACAGAAAGGGAATAAATTCCATACAAGTTTTTAGTTTTATAATAAAACATACACATGACAGGTCATTTATAACTAGCATAACTAAATCAAAATTTTATTTAAATTCTACTGCCCCCTAACCTCTGACCCCCAACACATACGTTATCAATAGTGTTTTCAAAACACAAGTGATGCTTTAACTGTTCAGTATCAGAAGAATGTAAGATTATGGGGGTAGAGTTGTCAGGGAATCATTATGATAATTTAAATTCTCTTGAAAAATGTGAACAATTTTGTGTTAAAGTTATTATGTAAAAACATATATTAATGCACATTAGTACTACAAGATACCTTAATGGTTGAATTTCAATGTCTTCATGTTATAGAACTGTAGCACTGTTATATCATTTAGAAAACTTACATTATTAAAACCACTCACCTTCTCCAATTTTCTCTATTTTGGTATAATCTTCCATAGTTAATCAATAGGTATAGTAGATCCTAAAATAATGGGAGAAACTGATATGATTACATGCTACTAATTCAAAGGGTAATTTTAAGCATTGAGATACTGTATGTATTTTTCCACAGTGCCTACTGCAGTACAGTATATAATATTCCATAAATATTAATTATTAAAACAATATTTACAAGGGTAAGAACTCCTGCAATAAGACTTTCCCACTCTTCTTGGCTCCTAAAACATTGGGAACATTGGTGTATTCTAAACTTGTGTAGTATTTAGCTTCTTGGATCAAATTAACAATAAAATTCAGATATCAACTTATCCATTCTTCCCCTTCAAAAAAATGAGAATTATATTCCCTTTATGTATCACTTGGTGCCTTCCAAGGTTATACCCAAATATTGCAACAAGTAATGTTATTTGACTGAATTTGGACTGTTTTATATTTTTGTAAAGATGATTCAAAAGAGACTATTTTTTAAAGACATAAGGAACTAAAATGTGATCAGATTTTTCATCTATTAGAAAGATTTTGTTTAAAGAAGCAAAATCTTTAAGTGTTTACAGTTTGCTCATGTGACAATTTTAATCTACCTCCTTTGTTTTTTAGCAGTCACATAAACAAATGTGCTTAAGACTTTCAAGGTACTTTTTGCAAGAATATGAAATATCACTAAGTACCCTAAAAGAATAGAATAAAAAGAGCAATTCCACAGGTGAAATTCTAATTATACTCTATACAATGTCAAGAACCAAGTAAAAAACTATATGCTTGAATAACAAAAAAATGGTAAAAAAAAAAAAAAAAAAACAGCTGACATACAGACATTCAAGACTTCTTCCGCTGTTAAGTTTGCCAGTGAAATTTCAGAAACCCAGGCCTAATTACCTTGATTTTCTAACACACCCATCACTGATAATAAAATCTTTATGAAGGTCATTCTGAATAACTGACCCTTAAGAAGTTCTATTTCTCACTTTCCTCTTCAAAGAAAAATCAATCCATTAAGTAGACAAATCTTTTTAAGTCAACAAAATTGCACTACACTGGTCTTTAAGTGCCAACCTTAAGAATTTGTAACTTTACGCAATGGCAATGAGCAATTATCTTTTCCCTTTTTAACCAGATTTAATATACCTAAAGCCCAATAAAACTGTTGAGCTCACTTCGAACAAACAGCTCACAATTACATCAATTTCAAACCTGGGTTCAATTGCCCTCCCACCATTTCCCAGTACTGACAATTTTAAATAAAGGCCGCTGCTTTAGAATGCCTTTAGAATGTCTCCTGGGGCTCTCAACTATTGGCTGCAGGATGTAAAATACCAATAGCTGCTTCTCTCTACCCACAGAGACCTCCAGGTCTTTAGAGGGTGCAAGACGTGCACACTAGTAACTTCAGTATTCGATTTTTAAAAATGACTAAAAGATCTTAAAAGACACCTATGTTTCCATCTCGGCATTTCTTAGCTTTCCACTTTCTGCAAATTCCGTAATACATAAAAACCAGCAAGCATAAAACAAAAACGAAAAAAACCAAGTTCCCTTTGGCTCTGAGATTTGGCTGAGCGTTCTTAAAAGCCCAGGGTGGGCCAGGGCCGTGGGCTCAGAGTCCAGCCCGAGAAGTCCCACGACCTCATGGGGCCGGTTTCCCGGGGCGGGCTGGCTGTAGGGCTGGCGTGGCAGCCGACCCAGGTGCGGTCTCGCTTCACCCCCGGAGCGGAGGGAGAGTGCACGGGCCGCGGGCCTAGCACCAGCCGGGCATGATGGAGGCGCCCGGGGCGGTCGAACCCACGCACGCCTTTTGCTTCAACCATGACCCGAAATTCTCCGCAGCCAGACTGCAGCTGCCCGGCCAGCGTAGCCTCCCGGGGAACCCCGCTTGGCTGGGATCCCCCGAGCCTGCCTGGAGCGCCTGGCCCCGGGAGCAGGTGAAGGCCCTGCCCACGGTCTGGAGAAGCCCGGCCTTGGCCCGCACAGAGCGCAGCTCTCCATCGCGGTCGCGTGAAGACCACCCCGTTCCTCCGTACTCCCCCTCCGAGGTCCCCAGGCGGGCCCCTGACCCCGGCAACGTTACCCAGCTTATGATCCCGCGGCGGCCGCAGCTGCAGCTACCACGTCCGCGCCGCTCCTTCCCTCAACGTCCCAGAGCAGCCCTGCAACTAAGTGCGAGCAGTTTCAAAGTCACCGCGCTAAAGGGTCCCGGCTGCACCAATCAGGGAGCCCGTAGACTTTCAAAGGAGCCAATCGGAGCCCAGCTACGCTTGGGCAGGGCTTCCCGAAGGGCCAGAGCGCGAAAGAACAAGGAAACGGCGCTGGAGAAAAAGCAGGAGGGCGGGCGCCAACTGAAGCTAAGCGCAAGCGCGCTCTCTTTTCTCAGTAAAGCGTCCTGCTACTGTGTCTCCTTTGTCTCATCGCTCTGTTTTTCCTCTTTTTATTTTTTCTCTCAATATTGTCACAGTTAAGATGTATTGCATTCAAATAGCCCATCACAAAAGTGATATTGCACTTACATCGATATTCCATTTTTTCACTTCTAATAGTTAAAGTTAGTGTATAATTATGTTTTTCTAAATGAGTGATTTGCAGGCTGGACCAAAGGAACACGTTTCAGTTACCTTAAGAAGGGAATAATGGAAAACTCAAAGATACCTTATAAATGTCAAAAAAATTTCCAATTATATGTGTATATATAGCTGTGCTTTGTTTTGACTTATCTTTTTATTTAAAATTTTAAACTTTTTAATTCGTTGAAATTTTTATTTACTGAAAACTTTAAAACAAAACTTAAAATGTTTTAAATTTTAAAATATTTTCACATTAGAATTGTAAATATTCTTTAAAACACAAAAAATTCACAATTCTATGAAGGGAGAAAAAGAGATCTAAATTATACTTTAAATAATCCATTCTCAAAAACTCTGATCATTGCCCTTCACCACATCCTTAAGAAAGATTTGTGCACTTTGACCTCATTCTTAAGTCTTTAAGAACATTAAACAGTAAACTAGCACTGGTGATAATGAGAGTCCCCCTAGGATTTCTCTCTGCACAGACTCTAAGGGGACGTAGAACAAAGATTTATTACCACGCCTTCTATAAATATGTATTAGAAGACCCAGATTAGGCTAAGGAATGGAACTAGTCTATCTCATGCATTTTAGTGTTTAATACCTTCTTACACAATGAGCCGAGTCTGTCATCTGGCCCAATATGTTGCATGAATGCTCGATCTTGACAATTTTTTTGTCCTAGATGACCGAGAGCATTTGGGATTCATGGTGGAGGTAGGGGTTTGAGAACTCCTGCCTGAGCCTAATAACTTTTAAAATCCAAAATTCACTTTTTAAATGACAACTGACTACCCAGAGAGGTGCCGTAGGGATGTAGGTTGTTCTCAGCTAGTTTAGGGTACTGACTTGAATGAATGAACATATGTCTTTCTCTCTGAGAGGTTTATGCAAGGAATTCAATTTACATCTAAAAACAGCAAGTAACTCATTATACACATTTTACATTCAACATAAAGAAGACCACAGGCTTCCACAACTGTGATGCAAGATTTTCAGTTTAACTCAATTATCTGTCATGTTAAAGTTTCAGGGGTTATTGTAAATTCATGCTATCATTTTAGTGAATACAATTTATTACACTTCGGGCCAACTTCTATTCAGTGTCTCTAAGGTGCAGCTCTGTGTTTTATAGACACAAATATGAGTAAGATACAATTCTTGCTTTGGAAGTTGAGGGTGGGGGAGTACAATGATTACTCAGAATTCTCTTCTGGCACTTGTGTTATAACTTACGTTATAAGGTAACATGAGAAATAGGAAAGGAGCTTTCTACAGTAGTCCCCTCTTATCCACGGGGAATATATTCCAAGACACCCAGTGAATGCCTGGAATCACGGATAGTACCAAACCCTAAATATACTATATATTTTTAATACATACATAATTATAATAAAGTTTTATTTATAAATTAGACCCAGTAAGAGATTAACAACAATAGCTAATCATAAAATAGAACAATTACAATAACATGCTATAATAAAAGTTATATGAATGTGGATTCTCTCTCTCTCAAAATATCTTACTGTACTGTACTCACCTATTTTTGGACCGCAGTTGACCTTGGGTAATTGAAACCACAAAAATCAAAACCACAAATAAGGGGTGACTACTACAATTCTAACAGAGGAAATGACATTTGAACAAACACCAGAGGAAGAATTGTGGGGTGTGCCTTCCAAACAGAGGAAACTGTATGTGTAAAGCACAGAGTCCAGGAGGTCTGCCCGAGTGATTCAGGGCGCATCCGTGACAAGATGCAGGGGTGCCATAGGTGTTCAAGCAGGGAAAGGAGTTTGGAGTCAGAATCTTGAGAGCCCTGAACACTGTTCTAAAGTGTTTGAGCAGGGGAGGAGCCTTGGAACTATATTTGAGAACTACTCTAGAAGAAATGAAAAAAAGAACTGAAGGGGAGAAAATGGGAAGGTATGCACCCCAAAAGTTTCATTCTGGTAAACCCCATTTTGGAAGAAAAGGAAATGATCAGTTGGCACTGCAGAGAAGTTTTTTGTTTCTTTTTATTTTTTTAATATAAGTTTGCTATGTACTGAATATTTTCATCCCCCCAAAATTTATGTATTGAAGTCCTAACCCCAATGTGATGGTATTTGGAAATAGCACCTTTGGGAGGGATAGGGTTTAGTTGAGGTCATGAGGGTGGGACCCTCATGATGGAATTAGTGCTCTTAGAAGAGACACCAGAGAGCTTGGGAGCTTAATTCTTGCCGTGTGAGCTAGAGTGAGAAGACAGCAGTCTATGAGGAAAAGAGCCCTCGCCAGAACCCGACCTTGCTCACTCTCTGACCTTGGACTTCCAGCCTCCAGAACTGTGAAGAAATAAATTCTCTTCTTTAAGCCACCCTGTGCATGGCATTTTGTTATGGCAGTCCAAGATAAGACAAGTATTTTTTTAGATAAAAATAATTTGAGAAATAGTTGCTTGGGCCGGCCCGGTAGCGCACTGCTATAGTGCGCCGCTTGGGAAGTGGCTTCACAGCCTTCAGAATGTGGGAAACAAATTGTTGTTTATAAATCACCCAGTCTGTAGTAACTTATTTTGTCATTGCAGCAGAAATTAACTAAGACAGGGATCCCTTTTAAGACACAGTATATAAAATTAAGTGTGATGGGGAATACGTATTGAGAATAAGAAATCATAAAATTACAAAAATTTTAAAAGTCGAAAAATTGCATAAAATCACAAAATCCACAAGAAATTTTATTAATTGCCTGATACATCTTTATTATGCCTTTTGTGCTTTTTTTTTTTTTTTTTGCTATGCCTTTTGGAATCATATTTTAAATGCTTAGTTATCCTGAGGGTTGCGATCCGTTGCCGGTCACGAAAAAAGACAAAATGGAAAAAAAAAAAAAAAAGAAATAGTTGCTTGAAAATACGTAAAATACTCAGGAAGGAGATGTAAGAAACTAATGACAATGTGCCTCTGTGGAGTACAAGAGTGACTGGGCGCAGTAGTGGGAGGGAGACTTTTGTATCTTTTCAATTTTGAGCCATGTGAATGTGTTACTTAGTCCAAAAACGAATGAATGAAAATTGCCAAGGCCTCTTTTACTACTGGATAAAAATCATAGAAGTAGCTGAAAATCTTATCCAAAAGAAGACTAATCTTCCCTATGTTCATTCAGAAAGTAAAATGGTGGAAAATGCAAGATATATAGGTTCGAGGTCTTTTAATCACAACTGAAAATACTGAACTATCTTGGCTGTTCCAGAGTTAAGCATTCTTATGATTACTAATGTAATAAGTGTTTTTGTTTATTGGTTTGTTTTTGTAAACTTGTCAAGCAATCCAAAATGTACAATGCAGGTAATAAAATTTGTCATATTCAATCTCCGTGCCCCTGCCCTTCCCTCAACCAAAGAGAAAGAAAAAGAGAGCTCACTTAAATTTTGGTATTCATACTTTAAATGCACATATATTAACTTACCTCAATCTCTCATTGGAATTTCAGGAACTGGGCATGGGGTGATCAAGGACACCAGGTGAACAGATGTGGATCTTCCACTTAGGTGGGGAGCCAGTGCTTACAGTGAATGTAGTGAAGTCTGCCCTGTGCACAGCATAGTGGGGAGGGGGCCAGGCCAGGCTTCACAGCAAAGGTGGCGTCTGAATTGAGTCTTGAGGAAGGAAGAGTTTGCCAAGCAGACAAATGAATGAAGAGAGCTTCTTGGTCCATTGACAAGAAAGCACAAGTCATGTTTGCATGAAATTAATTCAGTATGCTGGAACATAAATGGAGTCTGGGGACTGGAGAAAGGGTCAGAAAAATGAGGCTAAGGAGTCAGGCAATATCTACACCTTGAAGGGCCTTTCAGGGTCATGCTAAAGGAATTGTATTGGAGGATGAAACTGAAAAAAAAAATGAGTAGGGGAACATAATCACACGTGGGAGTTAAGAGGAAAGGCACTCAGGAGGGATGGCAAGGTAGCATCAGAGCCAGGAGACCAGCAGGGACCTGCCACAGTCCCCACAGGTACTTAACTGGGGATGACTCGGGTGGACAGTTTTGCAGCAGGCTGAGGGCACTACCATCTGGAGAGAGGCTAAGGGGCAGCTATGGCTCATGGAGTGTCACTTTGAGCATGTTGATTGTTATTGTGAGACATCTAAGCTACTGAAGAGTGCCAAGAGTAGATGTAGGTTCTGTGGGACCTGAAGCATATATAATTCGGGGACTCCAATGGTTTGAATGTAGGTATTGCTACAAAATGTATATGTTAGAACTCAGACCCCAAGGTGATGGTATTAAGAGGTGGGGCCTCTGGGAGGTGAAGTCATGAGGACAGAGCTCTCATGAATGAGTTAATGACTTTATAAAAGAGGCTTCAAAACACTGCCTGGTCTCTTTCCAGCCCTTCTGCCATATGAGAACAGAGCGTCCATCCCTTTTGCCCCTCTGCCATGTGAGGACGCAGCAAGATGGCGCCATCTTGGAAGCAGACAGCAGCCCTCACCAGACACCCAATCTGCCAGAGCTTTGATCTTGGACTTCACAGCCTTCAGAATGTGGGAAACAAATTGTTGTTTATAAATCACCCAGTCTGTAGTAACTTATTTTGTCATTGCAGCAGAAATTAACTAAGACAGGGATCCCTTTTAAGACACAGTATATAAAATTAAGTGTGATGGGGAATACGTATTGAGAATAAGAAATCATAAAATTACAAAAATTTTAAAAGTCGAAAAATTGCATAAAATCACAAAATCCACAAGAAATTTTATTAATTGCCTGATACATCTTTATTATGCCTTTTGTGCTATTTTTTTTTTTTTTTTGCTATGCCTTTTGGAATCATATTTTAAATGCTTAGTTATCTACCCACCTGACAGGTTCTTTAATCTTTGTTTCTTCATATGATACAATTTTGTAATTTTTCTATGTAGAGAAAAAAGATAAGTCAGTCTTTTCCTCTAGTATCATTGACCCAAATTGGTTTTTTCTGATGGATCATTTCAAAAAAGTTCTTTTGGCTTCCTACTCCATTACTGGTTATGCCATGTACATTTTTAGAATTTCTGTCAAATTTGAGAAAATATTTATCAAGTTTCTTTCACATATGAGCTGTTTGTAACACTGTTGTAAGTTTATGCCCCACAAACACGGGAGTTATGATAAATTCTAATTATTCCAGATTCCAAAAGTTGTCTTGTGCTTTTATAATTATGTTGTGTTGAGTGTATTCTTAAAACAAGAAGAATTCAATCTAGGTGATGTAATAATGAAAACAGAAGTCCCTTCTACTTATAATGTTATACATCTGATAATTAGAAGAACTTTCCACAGGCTAGCTTTTCCTCTGTTACCCACTACCTACTTCAGGTCCAGGTAAGATCTTTGTTCCTATACCTTCAATTCCAGATGCCAGAAGAGTCAGCAGAATAGGTGGAAGGAGTGTTCCTGGAAGCCATGCCTGCATTAGGACTGCTGGAAGTAACTTGAAAGTGTTATGGATAAACAACCAGATACCACTAATCCCAAACTGAATGTATGTCTTAGGTTATTCAGGCTGCTATGACAAAGTAGCATAGACTGGATGGCTTATAAACAACAGAAATTTAATTCGCATGGTTCTGGAGGCTGGGAAATCCAGGATCAAGGCATTAGCAGATTCAGTGTGTAGTGAGGGCTAATTCCTCGTAAACAGCTGTCTTTTCATCCTAACCTCATAAGGAACAAGGGGTCTCTCTCAAGCCTCTTTTATACGAGCACTAGTCTCTCTCATGAGGACTGCACCCTCATGACCTAATCACTCCACAAGGCCTCACCTCCTAATACCATCACCTTGGGGGTAAGGATTTCAATATATGGACTTTGGGAAGACATAAATTTTAAGACCATAGCAATGTTTCCTCAATTCAGTTTGCCCTGGGCTGAGTCCCCAAAATGTTCATGGTCCCACCAGTGTCACTGTACAGGTGGGGAAGTGTGACTGATGGGGAGCTGAAGGGGAAACAAACAGCAGCCTTAATCAATTGTGGTTTAAATACCTTACTTTAACATTTATAAAATCATATGAGCATGAAAGCATATTGCTAAGAGTCACCATCCTCCCACCCAAGCTTCACCGAAAATGTGATGCTTGCTCTTGCTTTAATTTTAGCATAATTCAAGTTGCTGTCATAGGGGCTCTTTTCAAACTAATATACTTCTTAGTGCCTCATACTAAATCCTGTTCAGACATGTTATAACAAGTTAGTAGGAGTTTATTTTGGTGCTAAAAAGATTTTGAAATCCATGTGTAGTTTTTTTTTTATAATATGCATTTTCCATGAACTTTTTGAAGACCCCTCATATATACTCATTTTTTGTTTTGTGTTTTCGTTTGGCAGCTGGCCATACATGGATTGAGCCCCTGACTTGGTCTTATCAGCACCATGCTCTAGCCAGCTGAGTTAACCGGCCAGCCTCTCCTGTGTACTCGTATTCAGAGCCGGGAGAGATGATCAGGACAGCTGTTGTAGATGAATCTCTGAGATATTTTTTACATTGTTTTTGGATTCCTGATCTCCCTTGAATTTTAGTGCAATATTGCTTATGCCTAAGACAGGATCTTTTCTGCCAGAACTAAAAATGTCTAGTGAGAAGTAATTCTTTAAGTCTTTATCTTTGTAAAGTCAGCCCAATTAACAAAGGCAATGGATTATGATCAGATCTATAATCAGCAAGTTAAGGAATTAATATAAAATCTTGTTTTCTAATGATGTTAAACAAATGAAGTTTTAATTTACCTTAATAAACTGTCATCTGGAATGATAGAAGCCTGGGATTTCACATTATGAAATATTCTGGTTCATTTAAAATTATTACAATAGACAAATTTCAAAAGGTGAAACTACAATAACATCCTCTTACAGCTAAAATGTTACAGAACATAATTTACTCTTTCCTCAAAGATTAGACAGGCACTTCAGAATTTTGTAGCACCCATGGGCATCCTTGTGAACATCAATATTCAGGCTTGGGTGAGGCATCATCTTATACCAGTGATGTGCTAATAAAGTAATACACACAGCACTACACGGAAGCTTGAAAAGACAGAAGGTTAAACTGTCAGTTCCACTCACCAAATGCTATAGGGATACAAAGTAAAGAGATGTCACATCCAGGTGGACAAAAAGAAAAAGGTTTCACTTGCTGTTTCAGTAGCATTTGATAACATTGTTGAGTCTTTCCTACGTCCCAGGCACTAGCTTACATATGGATACACAAACAAGAATAAAATGCAAGCCTGTCCTTCATCTAGATGGAGGGACATATAAGAAGAAAAGAATTTTAAAGAAGAAAGTCAAAATTTTATTAACCAAGACAAAACAAAAATTTCCTTCTGCCCCTGGAATCATATTTGATTCCTTCTGTGCCAATCCCAAAGCACAGACTCAAGATGAGTGTTGGCTGTGCTATCCTGACAAAGCCCTTATGACAGTTAAAGGCTCAGGGTCTAGAGACTGCTTGGGCTCAACTCCTTTTAAATACTGGTTCCTGCCCTTACCTCATCTGTGACTTTGGGCAAGTCACTTCATTTCTCTGTACCTCATTTACTCAAATGATGATGATAATAGTACCCAGTTGTGTGGTTTTGATCATGAAATGAGGTAATCCATGTAATATTTACTTAGTTCAGTGCCTAACCCAAAGTAAGCATTTCACACATGATTTCTTTCTCGTAATCACATTGATTATCATCTACCTCTTACAAAAATAGTTCTGGCAGTGGGTACTGGAACAGAAACTTGCATAAGTTGCTATGGGGTCACAGGAACTCTGGGGGAGGTGACAAGCTTCATTAATGATGTGATCCTTATGGTGAGTTTGGAAGGAAAGATTATATGTTTAAACGGGAATTGAAGGGGAGGGGAGTTGGATTAAACATCCAGACAAAGGGAAGAGCATATGCAACAGTACAGTGTCATGAAGCGACCTGGTGTGCTTGGGACTGATGAAGGGGCTTATCAAAGCTGAACAAAGGGTGCACTTGAAATAATTCTTGAAATAGGACCACAATTTTGGCAAGTAGAAATGGAAGAAGCAAGCTGGTGGGGTGGAAATGGCTAGGTGGGTGGCATTCTATGCAGAAAGAGGAAAATATGGGGCAGGATCAGAGAACATCCAGCAGTGGGATTTGGCAGGAGGGTAAGGTGGCTGCAGGAAGGAAAGGCATGAGAAGAGTGGAGGGTGAGTTGGATTCATGCTGTGAAAGGCTCTGGAAGCGACTGTGGGGTGAGTTTACCAGCAGCATTTCAAACAGTCCAATAGGAACAACTGAAGGTTCTTTTTGTTTGATTGAGCAGGGGAGTGATAGGATTAAATTTTCTGTTTATACAGAGTAATTTGACAGTATTTTCAGACAGGATTAGTGTGGGAAGAGAGAGGAACAAGAATGCCAGTTAAAAGACAATTCCTTCTAGGAGATCATAATATCAAAGCTAGGACCAACTCTATAAAGCTGAAATCAATAAATCTGTGTGTATAATCTGGAGGCAAAGCTGTAAGAATATTATGACTGTGATTCCACTAGAGGGTAGTAGAGGCAAATTGGTAAAATAAATGAAGCTTCACTCTTCCCTGCGTGCTACAAGCCAAGTACGTTTCTTCTTGTCTGTATTTTGCAGTGGTTGCAGCCTTAATTTATTTATTCCATGGCTAAGAAAAATATGACAAGTATGTTTAGTGGGTTGTAGTTCTAGACAGTACAGTAAATGCAAGGTGTCCAGTTTTATACAACAATAAAGCTGGATTGAGAAGATCAGAAAACTAGATGACATTTAGTCTTTTTACACTAATGTAATAATAATAATGGCCTTGAATTTAAAACCCTTTTCAAATTGAATGGTGAATATTACATCCAAATCTCTTATTGATAATAGTGGGGGAGGAAAGGGAAAAAGAAAGATTGGTAAAAAGTAATTCTGATGTGTACTCCTGATTAAGTAATTTAAATTGAAAAAGCATTTATTTGGTATACTCATTTACAGATAATACCCTATAATATATATTGCTACATTATATATATTGTTATAGTTTAGTGCAGACACACACATGCACACACACAAACAGCCTTTTTCGGAAAGTAATACAGCAATAAAGAGCTGTAGTGCCCACACTGTTTTGTTTGTTTTTTAACTCAGTATTTCCTCTACTGTTAATTTATCATAAGAAAATAATTCTATATGAGTAAAAGTCATATTCTTGAAAAAGTATGATGTTTTCTATAATAATAGAAATTTATAGCCAACCTAGCATCTAATAGGAACTGGTTAAATAGGTAAATTATGGTACTTCCCTCAATCAAATATCACACACTCAGACATACACACTGTGATTACAAGTTTGTAAAAGCATGAACTTATACTGGAAATAAATAGACACAGAATTGTTCTCTTAGTGTGATGGGATGTGTGGTCATTTAAAAACACTTCTTCCAACTAGTTTTTTATTGTTTTTACAATGACCACACACGAGTAGGGGAATATAATGCCAGTAATATTTTACTTACAATTTCAAGATATTGCCATTTAACTAACCCTTCAACTTTTAAACACATTTCCTAACCCATATTACCTCAGAATAACTAACACTTTTAAAGACTTCACAGTCCAGAGATCATTATATATTAAGCCTTTAATCAGAGTAACTCTTAAATTACCTTATATTGTTGGTAGGTAGGTAGGTAGAAAAAGACAGAGAATAACAAATGCAGGAGATGATGCGGAAAGAGGGAACACTTTTACACTGTTGGTAGGACTGTAGAGTAGTTCACCCAGTATGGAATACAGTATGGAAGTTTCTCAAACAACTACACATAGAACTACCATTTGATCCAGAAATTCCATTACTGGGTATATACCCAAAGAAATGGAAATTATCATGTTGAAGGGATACCTGCACTCCCATGTTTATCACTGCTCTGTTTACAATAGCCAAGATACGGAACCAACTTAAATATCCACTGACATATGACTGGCTAAGGAAAATGTAGTATATATACTCAATGGAATACTACTTAGCCATAAAATATGAATTAAATTCTGCCTTTTGCAGCACCATGGATCAGCTTGGAGAAAATTATGTTAAGGGAAATAAGCCAGGCACAGAAAGAGAAATACTGTATGTTCTAATTCATAAGTCAGGGAAGGAAAGAAGGAAGGAAGGAAGGAAAGAAGGAAGGAAGGAAGGAAGGAAGGAAGGAAGAACAAAATTGAGACTCCTGGAATGCACCTGCTGTCATATCTACAACCAAAATATCTCTGAAAGTAAACTATAGTGTTTAAAAAATTTATAAATATCTTCCTCAATAGCTTAAGAAAAAGAGTGCAAAGAGGCCAGCAGTATAAATAGAAATCTAAAATGAAATTTGTCCATATTCCAGCAGTACTCTGTGTACAAAATATCAAATGGCCGTGTCCTACTATAGGAAGTAGAAGCTATGTACATTTGTTCAGTGTCTAAGTTAAACATTTCCATTCCATCTTTAAAAACATAAGAAAAACTAAAACTAAAAAACTAAAAATAAGCTCTTCATTTTAATGGCTTCCTTATTTCAAAGGCAATAATCATACCTTTTATAACATTTAGACTCGTGCCATATAGTATACAAAGGACTTTAAATGGACTATCCTTTAAGATGCAACGATCTGTTGGTGCAGAGCCAGCTTGAGATGAGAAAATTGACATCTAGAGGATTTAAGTAATTTGTCCAGTGTCAGACAGCTAAAAGGGGCAAAATGGATACTTGAACCCACGATTTTCTGACATCAAAACCTAGCTGCTCTACCAACACTCAGTGTTCCACTTGTGTGCAATAAAACAAATATGTGACACTGTTACGATGATAAATTATTAGAAATAACACTAATTCTGACAAGTAGGAATTATATATTTAGTCCTCTTATACTATGCATCTTAATGATAATTCCATTCCTACTAGTATCTCCCTAAAGAACAGTAGAAGTGAATAATTTTCTTTAAATAAGAATGTGATTAAAGAGGATTGAATCATTGGTTAATAGTAGAGTGTTTAAAATAGTTGTTCAATATTCTTGGAACACCACAATTATTAGCTTCAGATGATATAATTGAAAAAATTCAGAGCTCATTCTTAAATAGCTATAGGTCCAGCTTTCTCCCATCACTAGAATTTTCCACTCAATAAATATGGTTGTATCTTTTTAGCGTTTTTGTGGGAGTGCCTTAAGAACAGAGAAGTGGAATAATGTCATCCTTGGTTCATGACACAGTCTCATCATTGGTGCATTTATGGGCATCCTTACATAATTATTAATTTTTAATAATAATGTAATAAGCATCCATCAAGCCATAACCCAACATTAAAACTGACACCATAACAATAACTTACATGCATGTGTTCCTCTTTGCACCACCTCATTCCACCACCTCCCCAACCCCAGGTAACTGCTGTCATCCCAAATCATCACTCCTTTGCTTATTTATTATCTAGTTTTGTCCTATCTGTATAATCATGAAAGGTGTATAGTCCGAAAAAGTCCCCTTGTATTTTATTTTAAAATGTGTAAATCTATAAAAAAGCTGAAAGAATTGTAACAATGAAATTCATAAGTAGATTTTAGTAACAATAAAATTTTCATCTAGATTCTCCAATTTCCCCAAATTTGCTTTCTCTCTTCTCTTCTCTTCTCTCTCTCTCCCTCCTCTTCTCCTTCCCTCTTGTCTTCTCTTCCTCCTGTTCCTTCTCCTTCTTTCTTTTTCTGTCCCCTCCCCCCACCATTTGAAAGTAAGTCACAATGTTACTCTCTATCAAATGCCTCACCATGCATTTCTTAAAAATGACATTTTCATGCATAACCAAAACAGCATTATGACACCTAAGGAAAGTAACACTAATACCATAACACTCTCTAATGTACTATCCACATTCAAATTTCCATAATTTTCCCACAAACGTCTTCTAGATTTTTAAAAAAATAAACTCAGATACAATCAAGATATATGAATTGTATTTGTTATATCTCTTCGGTCTATTTTAGCAGTCTGCCTATTGTTTTGTTTCATTTTTCATAATATTTTTAAGCTGGTTGTCCCAAGACAGTTCCAACATGGTGCATTTATCTGATTGTTTTTTGTAATGTCATTTAGCTTGTTCCAATATCTCTGTATTGTATACAATATCTTTTTTATTATATGCTGGTCCGGAGGCTCAATGGCAAGGATACTTAACAGTGCAGTTACACACTTCATCGTGTTCTGTCAAAAGGACATGATTCAGGTTGTCCTCTTCATTTAATTGGTAACTATCAGTTCAATCATTCCATTTTGATGCTGTGTCCACAAAATCTTTAATGTCCTCCAGCTCATAAGGTGGATCTTAATTCTTCTTCCCCAGCTGCCATGCCATGAGGATATTTAGGCCATGGTTGGAGAGGCCCACTGTGTGAATGCAATATTTTGGAATACATATTTGGTCCCCATCTCCTAGCACATAACTCCTAAAATTTTTAAAATCTCCAAAGTAGTGTCTTTTCATGTGCTGATAAGTTGACCAATGGCCAGCAGCCCCTAGGTAGCTTCAGGATAGGGGCTGGTGCCAGAAAAGACCAAGGTGGGACTTTCAGCCCCACCCCCCAACCTCAGGGGAGTGGAAAGGGGACTAAAAGTTAAGTTGACCACCAATGACCAGTGATTTAATCAATCATACCTACGTAATGAAGCTTCTATAAAAGTCCGAGAGAAGCTTCCAGATTGCTGAACACATGGAGGCTCCTGGACGGTGGTGTGCCTGGGGAGGGCATGGAAGCTCTGCCCCCTTCTCCTATACCTTCCCTGTGCATTTCTTCATCTGTATTGTTTGTAATATCCTTTATAATAAACCGGTAAACATAAGTAAGTGTTTTCCTGAGTTTTGTGAGCTGCTCAGCATGTTAATTGAGCCCAAGGAGGTAGTTATGGGAACTCCACTTCATAGCCAGTTGGTCAAGAGCACAGATAAAATGACCTGTAGTTTACGACTGGCATCAGAAGTGGGGAAGGGGGGAGTCTTGGGGACTGAGCCCTCAACCTGTGGGATCTGAAGATCTAGGAAGACAGTGTCGGAATTCAACTGAAGGGCATGAAGCTTGTGTCCAGTGCAGAACTGGTGGCTTTCTTGATGTGCGGGGCTTTTTCTGGTGTCAGAAGTGTGTTGTGAGAGTAGAGTGGGAAAAACTGAACAATTTGTGTATTGTTTCCCACTCATTGAGGAACTAAACTCTCCTGCCAAGAGCTAGCAATGAACTGGTTCTAGTGAGTGAGTTGAAAGTGGATCTCATGCCAGCATTTGGTTATTAAGTTATATTTTTCAAGAAATTTGTTCCTTGGGTTTAATTTTCCAAGTTGTTGGCATATAGGTAATAATAGTATTCTCTTATTATATTTTATATCTGCAGTAGGTCTATAGATTGTCCTAATTCATAATATTATTTGTGACTTTTCTATTTTTTTCTGGTACAATGTTGCCAGAAGTTTATCTATTTTCTTGTTTGTTTTTGAATAACCACTGTTTGACTTTGTTAACATTCTCCATTGTATCTTTGTTTTATATTTCATTGGTTTCTGCTCTTATTTGTATTATCTCTTTCCTCCTACATATTAATTTTCAGCATCCTATCTTTCCTAATGTAAGTATTAATATCTAAAATGTCCCTCATAATATCATTTTTGCTGTATCTTCTGAGCTTTTGAACATGTGGAATACAGTAAAAATAACTGTTTAAATACAATTGTCTGCTAATGTTACATCTGTGTCATTTCTACTTTATTTTCAGTTGATTTTTCTCTTCATCATTGGTTGTATATTCCTCTTTTTTTGCATGCCTGGTAATTTTTATTTATTTATTTTTGGTGGCTGGCTGGTACAGGGATCAGAAACTTTAACTTTGGTGTTAGCTCCACGCTCTACTGAGTGAGCTAACCAGCCAGCCCTGCATGGTAATTTTTTACTGTGTCAGACATTATCACTTTTATTTGTTGGGAACTGGATCCTTTTGTATTCCTATAAATATTTCTGAACTTTGTTCTGAGATGCAGATAGGTTCTCTGGAAACAGTTTGATACTTTCTGGTCCTGCGTTTATGATTTGTTGGATAGGACCCAATCTGTGTTTAGTCTAGAGCTAATTGTTCCCCACTACCGAGGCAAGACCCTACCCAGTACTCTTCCCATTGTCCCAGAAATTATGAGGTCTATTAGTCTGGCAGCTGGAAGCAGACACTATTCCTGACCCTGGGTAGCAGTAGGTACTATTCCCTTTCATCCTTTCAGATGGTTGTATTAGGATTCTCCAGAGAAACAGAACCAATAGGATTTGTGACTGTGTGTGTGTGTGTGTGTGTGTGTGTGTGTGTGTGTGTGTGCGTGTGCGTGCACCCACGTTTATTATAAGGAATTGGTTCACATGATTATGGAAGCTGAGAGGTTATAAGATCTGCAGTTGCAAGCTGGAGACCCAGAAGAGTCAAAGGTTAAGTTCCAATCTGAAAGGAAGCAGGCCGGCTCTGGACCCAAGAAGAGCTGGTGTTTCAGTTTGGGTGCAAAGGCAGAAGATTTATGTCCCAGCTCAAGTAGTCAGGCAGGAGAAATTCCTTGTTACTAAACCTTTTTGTTGTAGTCAGGCCTTCAACTGATTGCATGAGGCCCACCCACACTGGGGAAAGCAATCTGCTTTACTTAGTGTACTGACTCAAATGTTAATTTCGTCCAAAAATACTCTCACGGACACACTTAGAATAATGTTTGACCAAATGTCTGCACACCCCCCAGCTCAGTCAAGTTGACACATAAAATTAACCATCACAGTTATTACTTTTCTGCCCTCCAGAGTTTACCCACCTGAATCCTCAAGACAGACCATCTTCACATGTTCAGGGTCCCCTGTGCATCTCTCTCCTCTCCAGGACGCTGTTTGTCTCCCTGGATTCTCATCTTTGCCTCTTCAACGCAGGGAGTCTACTGGGTTCCACCTGGGTCTCTTCCCTGCATGAAATGCTCTCTCAAGGCAGTAAACTGGGATAATCATTGTGTTTATTCCATTCAATGCTCATCTCTCATAGTTCATTGTCCTAAATTGCCTGATGTTCAGTGTTTTGAAAAGCATTGTTTCTTATATTTTGTCCATTTTATTACATGTTATGATTGTTTCAGGTGGGAGGATAAATTCAGTATCTATTATTCCAAGCTTCCAAGCAGAAGCTTCTATAGTGTCCTAGACTTTATTTAAAATTTTTCAGTATGATTTTTTTCTTTAACCCAGAGTTATTTAGAGGCATGTTTTTAAAATTTGTAAAAATGCAGGGACTCTTCATTTATCATTTTAAAATTAATCATTTAACTTAAACAGAAAACGTTTTTTATGATATTTGATTTGTTGATATTTGCTTTATTGGACTGGTATGCGATCAGTTTCTGTAAATGTTTCATGTGAGTTGGAAGAAAATGTATTTTCTAATCTTAGGGAATTTTATATATGTTCATTAAATTCAGCTTCATTAATTGTGTTGTTTAGATCTCTTTATTACTGCTGAATTTTTGACAATCTCACCTGTCAATAGTAGAGACAAATGGATTGAAACCTCTCATTATAATACCTGTATTTATCAATTTCTACCTGCAATTCTACCAAATTTTACTTAATATTTTTGAGCATATTTGATTGTGTACCTACATATTTAGTAGTTCTACATCATCTTGGTGAATTTAACTTTTAACCATTATATATTGACCATCTATTTTCCTAATAGTGCTTTTGTTCTTAGAATCTATGTCAGAATTGTCTGATGGGAATATGCGAGACACATATGTACTTCCAAATTTTCTGGAGCCATATTAAAAAGGTAAAAGAAACAGGTGAAGTCAATTTTAATAATTCATTTTATTTAAACCAATATATCCATAATATTATCACTGTAATATTATGATCAATACAATCAATATAATAATTATTAATGAGATGTTGTACATTATTTTTTGTGTTAAGTCTTTGAAATCTGGTATGTATTGTACACTTAGAGCACATCTTGATTCAGAGTAGCCACATTTCAAGTGCTCAGTTAGCCATATGTGGCTAGTGCCTATCTTTTTTTTTTTTTTTTTTTTTTTTTTTTTTT